>NW_019231048.1:0-919 GCF_002742605.1 Olea europaea var. sylvestris
TCCTACTGATGAGGGAGGCCTCGGCTTTAGGAGATTACATGATGTGGTGGACACCTTCTCCATGAAGCTCTGGTGGCTGTTCCGATCTCAGAGGTCACTTTGGGCTCAATTTTTACTGGGTAAGTATTGTAAGGGGACCCATCCTTTACTTGCAGCAGTTCCGAGTTCAGCTTCCCCTACCTGGAAGAGGCTGAAATCAGTTGGACCACGGACGGATCCACACATTGCTTGGCACCTTGGAACCGGTCAGATTTTCTTCTGGCATGATTGTTGGATGGGCGAGTCCACGTTGGCATCCCTATTCCCCCACAGACAGCACACATCTGCGAGGGTACAGGATTTTTTTGACGACACTGGGTGGGATTTTGGACGGTTATTACAGGCCCTTCCTTCTCACATGGCGGAACAGGTAGGGGCGATACCTTTATGTGCAGATGCCACGGACCGAATTGTTTGGAAAATTACTTCGGATGGTGACTTTACCACCAAATCAGCATGGCAACTAGTCCGTTCAGTTCGCCAACCTCAGGACTCATATCGACTGCTGTGGAGCTCTATCTTGCCTGCCACTATTTCATTCTTCTGCTGGAGACTGTGGCAGGATCTCATTCCAGTAGATGTTGTTATTCAGAGGAGAATTGGATGTCAGTTAGCTTCTCGTTGTCAGTGTTGTTCCGAGATTGAGACCATCAATCATATTTTCACGAGCAGCAGCATCTCCGACCAGGTATGGCAGCACTTTGGAGACATCTTTCAGATACCTATGACTTCAAGGGAGGGGGTCAGACAGAGGTTCCAGAGATGGCGGTATTCTGGACAGCACGTTTACCGTGGACACATTCGTATTATCATTCCTCTACTGATATTTTGGTTTCTATGGACTGAGAGGAATGATGCGAAGCATAGAGGTATTTCTATG
>NW_019231048.1:1306-2977 GCF_002742605.1 Olea europaea var. sylvestris
AACCAGGTTGCTGATTCTCTTGCTACAGAAGGCTGGAATCATCGGCGCTATCTAGAGTATGGACCACTAGAACTGCCTCGACATATTAGGGCGATAGTGCGGATCGACAGACATGGATTGCCCAGTTTCAGAGGTTCGTAATTTAGGCTATTCTTTATTGTATAGGGAAGTAGTACTTCCTCATTTATTGCTTTCATTTATTATATTCATTTGTTGCATCACTGCTTTTTGGAGGTCAGGTTCATGCCCCCTCCTTCCGTGTATTCTTGATTTTTATGAAATAAATATGGTTGGGGAACCCTTAACCCCCATCGACCTTCCTTGGTGGACCCTAAAAAGTCACTAAGGATGTGTGGATGTTTTTACCAAAAAAAAAAAAACTATTCATCCTAAAGTCACCAGCAACCACAGCAACACGAAAACAGCACTCGACACCCGAACGTCCAAGGGCAAAATCATCCAACTTTCACTGCATTGCTCAAAACTGAAATCTGACAATATCACAGGATCCGTATCATCACCAGCAACATTCTGTATGAAGACACCATCGTCGAAATCCACAGGACGCGCCCTCACGCGCTTTGATCGGAATCCCCACGCGTCGATGAAGTGCGACCCTTCCGACTTCTTCTCCGCCTACACAGTCCACTGGTGGTGTCCATTTTGCCAAACTCTTTTTGGTTTCACCAGAAAATGCAAAAACAGATCTATCCAGTTTTGCAAAAATCTGCCTAGATTTCGTCCGATTTTCTTTCCGTTTTCCAGATCAATTCTGGCCACTTCCAGCTCGATTTTTGCCCAAAAAATTACAGATTTATTAACAACACAAGCTCTGATACCATTTGTAGCGAAAATCCCTTGATAAATTTTGATTCCGGGCTCAGAAAACAATCAAACAAATATCGGTTTACCTCGGCTCGACCCAAAAATTTCGCCTTCTCTTTGGACTGCCCAAACTCTCTCAAACCCCACTAAAGGAGAAGGGATGGTGGTGGTAATAGAAAGGAGAAGAAGAGGCAACAATGGTGGGAATCACTCTAACAAACCCTCCAAGTCGGCTGCCCCTCAACCCTCTCGGCCCTCTCTCTCTCTCTCACGGCCCTCTCTTCCACACACACCCACTCACCACCATAGAGAAAACGACTGGGAATATATGGATATATATAGCATAGGTTAGACACACAACTTGGGCCAAAAAATTTGTGCAAAAGGGCTTCTTAAAACCTAAACTAATGGGCTACCAATTAATTCAACCCACAATCTACTAATTTAACAAATACCCCAAAGCCCAACACTAACCAAGGCTTGGGCCATCCAAAAGTGTAGTTCGTCTCCGAGCCGAGTCAAATCCATGTTGTCAATAAATAATCCGACAACTGTTTTAAATCATCGCCCAAATTATTGGGTATCAAAAAACCCAACAATATTGTTATGTCTATTTGAAACCAATTAAATCAAAATCAAAGAGTGAGTCATTTTCTTATTAAAAGGATCATAATCAAGAAATAAATGAACAAATAAAAAAGATCAATGAGATTAAATGATGATTGGGGCCACCCCACCCCAGTCCTTGGGGACGAAAAATCACAGCAGGGCGAGACTGGGAATGGGGTTCTCTCCTTGAACTCACCCAGTTACAATCATACTTGAACTGGAAATTAGAACAACGAA
>NW_019231049.1:0-2976 GCF_002742605.1 Olea europaea var. sylvestris
TTGACTGATTGATGGGAAACAAAAATAGCGCCGGGGGCGATTTCGTAATTTTCCGCGACGGTGTCGAAATCGGCTCAAATTTGTCAGCTTGATGGGAAACAAAAATCGCGCCTGCTGCAATTTCTTCATTTTTCGTGACGATGTCGGAATCGGCTAAAATTTGATTGATTTATGGGAAACAAAAATCGCGCAGGGGTAATTTCGTCATTTTTCGCGACGGTGTCGAAATCGGATAAAATTTGACTGATTGATGGGAAACAAAAATCGCGCAGGGGCAATTTCGTCATTTTTCGTGACGGAGTCGCAATCGGCTAAAATTTGACTGATTGATGGGAAACAAAAATAGCGCCGGGGACGATTTCGTAATTTTTCGCGACAGTGTCGAAATAGGCTCAAATTTGACAGATTGATGAGAAACAAAAATCGCGCAGGGGCAATTTCGTTATTTTTCGCGACGGTATCGAAATCGGCTCAAATTTGACAGCTTGATGGGAAACAAAAATCGCGCCGGGGGCAATTTCGTCATTTTTCGTGACGGTGTTGGAATCGGCTAAAATTTGACTGATTGATGAGAAACAAATATCGCGCAGGGCAATTTCGTCATTTTTCGTGACGGTGTCGGAATCGAAAAAAATTTGACTGATTGATGGGAAACAAAAATCGCGCCAGGGCAATTTCGTCATTTTTCGTGACAGTGTCGAAATCGACTAAAATTTGACTGATTGATTGGAAACAAAAATCGCGCCGGGGGCGATTTCATCATTTTTCTCGACGGTGTCGAAATCGGCTAAAATTTGACTGATTGATGGGAAACAAAAATCGCAAAGGGGAAATTTCGTCATTTTTCGTGACGGAGTCGCAATCGGCTAAAATTTGACTAATTGATGGTAAACAAAAATCGCGCCGGGGGCTATTTCATCATTTTTCGCGACTGTATCGAAATCGGGTAAAATTTGACTGATTGATGGGAAACAGAAATCGCGCAGGGGCAATTTCCTCATTTTTCGTGACGGAGTCGCAATCGGCTAAAATTTGACTGATTGATGGGAAACAGAAATCGCGCAGGGGCAATTTCCTCATTTTTCGTGACGGAGTCGCAATCGGCTAAAATTTGACTGATTGATGGGAAACAAAAATCGCGCCGGGGGCGATTTCGTAATTTTTCACGACGGTGTCGAAATTGGCTCAAATTTGATAGATTGATGGGAAACAAAAATCGCGCAAGGGCAATTTCGTCATTTTCGCAACGGTGTCGAAATCGGCTCAAATTTGACAGCTTGATGGGAAACAAAAATCGCGCCTGGGGTAATTTCGTCATTTTTCGTGACGGTGTCGGAATCGGAAAAAATTTGACTGATTGATGGGAAACAAAATCGCTCCAGAGCAATTTCGTCATTTTTCTTGACGGTGTCGAAATCGGCTAAAATTTGACTGATTGATGGGAAACAAAAACGCGCCGGGGGCGATTTCGTAATTTCTCGCGACGGTGTCGAAATCGGCTCAAATTTGACAAATTTATCGAAAAAGAAAATCGCCCCGGGGGCAATTTCGTCATTTTTCGTGACGGAGTCGTAATCGGTTAAAATTTGACTGATTGGTGGGAAACAAAAATAGCGCCGGGGGCGATTTCCTAATTTTTCGCGACGGTGTCGAAATCGGCTCAAATTTGACAGCTTGATGGGAAACAAAAATCGCCCCGGGGGCAATTTCGTCATTTTTCGTGACGGAGTCGCAATCGGCTAAAATTTGACTGATTGATGGGAAACAAAAATCGCGCCGGGGGCAATTTCGTCATTTTTCGTGACGGTCTCGAAATCGGCTAAAATTTGACTGATTGATGGGAAACAAAAATCGCGCCGGGGGCAATTTCGTCATTTTTCGTGACGGTCTCGAAATCGGCTAAAATTTGACTGATTGATGGGAAACAAAAATCGCGCCGGGGTCGATTTCGTAATTTTTCGCGACGGTGTCGAAATTGGCTCAAATTTGACAGATTGATGGGAAACAAAAATCGCTCCGGGGGCGATTTCGCATTTTCTCGCGACGGTGTCGAAATCGGTTCAAGTTTGACAGATTGATAGGAAACAAAAATCGCGTCGTGGGCAATTTCGTCATTTTTCGCGATGGTGTTGAAATCGGCTAAAATTTGACTAATTGATGGGAAACAAAAATCGCCCGGGGGCAATTTCGTCATTTTTGGTGAAGGAGTAGGAATCGTCTAAAATTTGACTGATTGATGGGAAACAAAAATCGCGCTGGGGCAATTTCGTCATTTTTCGCAACGGTGTCGGAATGGGCTCAAATTCGACTGATTGATAGGAAACAAAAATCGCACCAGGGGCAATTTCGTCGTTTTTCGCGACAGTGTCGAAATAGGCTCAAATTTGACAGATTGATGGGAAACAAAAATCGCGCAGGGGCAATTTCGTTATTTTTCGCGACTGTGTCGAAATCGGCTCAAATTTGACACCTTGATGGGAAACATAAATCGCGCCGGGGGCAATTTCGTCATTTTTCGTGACGGTGTTGGAATCGGCTAAAATTTGACTGATTGATGGGAAAAAAAAATCGCGCATGGGCAATTTCGTCATTTTTCGTGACGGTGTCGGAATCGGAAAAAATTTGACTGATTGATGGGAAACAAAAATCGCTCCAGGGCAAATACGTCATTTTTCGTGACGGTGTCGAAATCGGCTAAAATTTGACTGATTGATGGGAAACAAAAATCGTGCCGAGGGTGATTTCGTAATTTCTCGCGACGGTGTCGAAATCGGCCCAAATTCGACAGAATGATCGGAAACAAAAATCGCGCAGGGGCAATTTCGTCATTTTTCGTAATGGAGTCGGAATCGGCTAAAATTTGACTGATTGATGGGAAATAAAAATTGCGCCAGGGCAATTTCGTCATTTTTCGCGACGGTGTCGGAATCGGCTAAAATTTGACTGATTGATAGGAAACAAAAATCGCACCGGGGG
>NW_019231050.1:0-2976 GCF_002742605.1 Olea europaea var. sylvestris
AGCCCATTCCGACACCGTCGCGAAAAATGACGAAATTGCCCCCGGCGAGATTTTGTTTCCGATCAATCTGTCAAATTTTTGCCTATTCCGACACCGTCACGAAAAATGACGAAATTGCCCCCGACGCGATTTTTGTTTTCGATCAATCTGTCGAATTTTAGCCGATTTCAACACCGTCGCGAAAATGACGAAATTGTCCCCGGCGTGATTTTTGTTTCCGATTAATCTGTCAAATTTTGGCCGATTCCGATACCGTCGCGAAAAATGACGAAATTGCCCCCGGCCCGATTTTGGTTTCCCATCAATCAGTCAAATTTTAGCCCATTCCGACACCGTTGCGAAAAATGAGAAATTTTCCCCGGCGCGATTTTTGCTTCCGATCAATCTGTCAAATTTTAACCGATTCCGACACCGTAGCGAAAAATGACGAAATTGCCCCCGGCGCGATTTTAGTTTCCGATCAATCTGTCAAATTTTTGCACATTCCCACACCGTCGCGAAAAATGACGAAATTGCCCCCGACGCGATTTTTGTCTTTGATCAATCCATCAAATTTTTGCCCATTCCAACACCGTCGCGAAAAATGACGAAATTGCCCCCAGCGCGATTTTTGTTTCCCATCAATCAGTTAAATTTGAGCCCATTCCGACACCGCCGCGAAAAATGACGAAATTGCCCCCGGCGCGATTTTTGTTTCCGATCAATCAGTCAAATTTGAGCCGATTCTGGCTTTCTCCCGGCGTGATTTTTGCTTCCGATCAATCGGTCAAATTTGAGCCGATTTCGACACCGTCGCGAAAAATGACGAAATTGCCCCCGACGCGATTTTTTATTACGATCAATCTGTCAAATTTTTGCACATTCCAACACAGTCGCGAAAAATGACGAAATTGCCCCCGGTGCGATTGTGGTTTCCCATCAATCATTCATATTTTAGCCCATTCCGATACCGTTGCGAAAAATGAGGAATTTTCCCCGGCGCGATTTTTGCTTCCGATCAATCAGTCAAATTTAAGCCGATTCCGACACCGTCGCGAAAAATGACGAGATTGCCCCTGCGCGATTTTTGTCTAAGATTAATATGTCAAATTTTAGCCGATTCCGACACCATCGCAAAAGATAACAAAATTGCCCCCGGCGCGATTTTTGTTTCCGATCAATCTGTAAAAATTTTTCCTATTCCGACACCGTTGCGAAAAATGATGAAATTGCCCCCGGCGCGATTTTTGTTTCCGATTAACCTGACAAATTTTGGCCCATTCCGACACCGTCGCGAAAAATGACGAAATTGCCCCGGCGCGATTTTTGTTTCCGACCAATCTGTCAAATTTTTGCCCATTCCGACACCATCCCGAAAAATGACGAAATTGCCCCCGGCGCGATTTTTGTTTCCGATTAATCTGTCAAATTTTAGCCGATTTCGACACCGTCGCGAAAAATGACGAAATTGCCCCGGCGCGATTTTTGATTCAGATCAATCTGTCAAATTTTTGCACATTCCAACACATTCACGAAAAATGACGAAATTGCCCCCGGCG
Organism: Olea europaea var. sylvestris; assembly: GCF_002742605.1. Classification (NCBI taxonomy): domain Eukaryota; kingdom Viridiplantae; phylum Streptophyta; class Magnoliopsida; order Lamiales; family Oleaceae; genus Olea; species Olea europaea. The sequence continues at coordinate 1,539 of NW_019231050.1, forward strand.
CGATTGTGGTTTCCCATCAATCATTCATATTTTCGCCCATTTCGACACTGCTGCGAAAAATGAGGAATTTTCCCCGGCGCGATTTTTGCTTCCGATCAATCAGTCAAATTTAAGCCGATTCCGACACCGTCGCGAAAAATGACGAGATTGCACCTTCGCGATTTTTGTCTAAGATTAATCTGTCAAATTTTAGCCGATTCCGACACCATCGCAAAAGATGACAAAATTGCCCCCGGCGCGATTTTTGTTTCCGATCAATCTGTAAAATTTTTCCCCATTCCGACACCGTTGCGAAAAATGACGAAATTGCCCCCGGCGCGATTTTTGTTTCCGATTAACCTGACAAATTTTGGCCCATTCCGACACCGTCGCGAAAAATGACGAAATTGCCCCGGCGCGATTTTTGTTTCCGACCAATCTGTCAAATTTTTGCCCATTCCGACACCGTCGCGAAAAATGACGAAATTGCCCCCGGCGCGATTTTTGTTTCCGATTAATCTGTCAAATTTTTGCCGATTTCGACACCGTCGCGAAAAATGACGAAATTGCCCCCGGCGCGATTTTTGTTTCCGATCAATCTGTCAAATTTTAGCCGATTTCAACACTGTCGCGAAAAATGACGAAATTGCCCCCGGCGCGATTTTTGTTTCCGATCAATCTGTCCAATTTTTGCCCATTCCAACACCATCGCGAAAAATGACGAAATTGCCCCCGGGGCGATTTTGGTTTCCCATGAATTAATCAAATTTTAGCCAATTCTGACACAGTTGAGAAAAATGAGGAATTTTCCTCGGCGCGATTTTTGCTTCCGATCAACCAGTCAAATTTAAGCTGATTCCGACACCGTCGCGAAAAATGACAAGATTGCCCCCAGTGCGATTTTTGTTTAACATTAATCTGTCAAATATTAGCCGATTCCGACACCGTCGCGAAAAATGACGAAATTGCCCCCTTCGCCACTTTTTTTCCGATCAATCTGTCAAAGTTTTGCCCATTCCAACACCGTTGCGAAAAATGACGAAATTGCCCCTGGCGCGATTTTTGTTTCCGATCAATCAGTCAAATTTTAGCCCATTCCGACACCGTAGCGAAAAATGACGAATTTGCCCTCAGCGCGATTTTTATTTTCGATCAATCAGTCAAATTTAAGCCCATTCCGACACCGTCGCGAAAAATGACGAAATTGCCCCCAGCGCGATTTTTGTTTCCGATCAATCTGTCAAATTTTTGCACATTCCAACTCCGTCGCGAAAAATGACGAAATTGCCCCCGGCGCGATTTTTGTTTCCGATTAACCTGTCAAATTTTAGCCCATTCCAACACCGTCGCGAAAAATGGCGAAATTCCCCCCTGCACGATTTTTGTTTCCGATTAATCTGTCAAATTTTGACCGATTCAGACACCGTCGCGAAAAATGACGAAATTGCCCCCGGCGCGA
>NW_019231051.1:0-85381 GCF_002742605.1 Olea europaea var. sylvestris
CTTTCAAGTACCAAGCATGCCCTTAATTTTTTCCATTTGAATTACTTGGGTTGATTAGCACTATTAATATCTATCTCAATACTGTTAACATATACATTTAGTAATGCTAAACTTATTAGGAAGGGACAAATGGCAAATGTTTTTATGTAATAGGAGAGTAATTTGCATAATTTTCAAGTTCCACTACGGTAAGTAGATTTATCTAAAATGAAACCTAGATTTTCTTTTTTACAAACAACTTAAAATAATGATAAAATCTCAAGTTAAGCTTCTGGCTTTTGTATTTTTTTTTTTCCATGGACTCTATTTTTGCATTCATAGAATTAGTGAAAGTTGGAACTCTGTTATCTTCTCTTCACTCCAAAAATTCTTGCACTTATATGCTTTTTCACAAAAATGTTTTAATGTTACTATATTTTTAAATTATTTACTCCCTCTGCTTTTTCTCATAATACAGTAATAAGGTTAAATTGGTTGTTTGATCTGCACTTCTAATAGATAAAATTAAAGGCTTAGGAAAATTGCTTATCTTATACCACAACCAAAAAAAAAAAAAACAAAGTTTAATTATAATAACTTGATTTATTTTCTAAGGGTTGATTCTTCGATAATTACATGATCTACAAAATAACCACCAGAATATGAAGTATATGAACTTACTATTGCCGTAATTCTCTATCTCCTTAAAGCAGTCTTGAAGTCCCAAATGCTTGAGTGAAGAAAGTTGACTAAGAGATGACAAAATTTTGCGATCAAATGAATTGTCCCCCAGATCAAGGGTCTCCAAAGAGAGAATTCTGAGCTCTTGAAAGGGAAGAAATAGAGAGGCATTAAAATACAAATCTCCTAATTTCCCTTCCCTGGAGGAATCAAGGGTAAGATTGGTTACTCGTTTAGTTGTGTAGCTGCATTCAACCCCATGCCATCGACAACAGTCAATTCCAATCTCATTAGCCACCCATGAAACCAATGATCTTCCATCTGGAAAATTTATATTTTTTTTGAGGTTCAAAAGAGCAACCCTATCTTCCTCACAACACCCTAAACAGTGCCATCCATTTAGTAATGAAAGCACCATCATCACTAACATTACCCGTAACTTTATTCCCATCTTTCTTAATTGTGAACACACTAATTCTGGCTTTTCTAAATTATTAGCAACGCTATAAAATTTCTTATGTATGGTGCTTGGTGGATTTTTAGCTTTGGTAGCGTCCCTTTTTAAAGGAGACACTTGATGTACTATTCATTTTTATGACTTTTTTAGTGTATAAAAATATCGTCCCTAAGTTATTGTCTGAACTCTAGGAAATTTCCTATAAATTCCTGATATCAAGTAACACGTGTAGATTTTTTCTTCTTCTTTTATTTTTTTGGTAAGAAATTAAGATTCATCAATAAAGTCTTGACTAATTAATGGTGAAATGAATTCTACCATATATTTCCTATCAGTAATGTCAAAAGCTAAGGGACCACCAGAGGAAAATGGTGCAAACTAAAATGAGGAGACTTTGACCTGGGATTACTAAAATGTTTAATACGTCGGAGACTTTGACAAAAGCAAGTCAGTTTTAACCTATTAGTAAAAACAATGAATTATTAAAATTTTAATCCACTAGTTTCTTCCCCGTCAGATCTTGAATCAGTCCCAAATGCAGTCAAGATGTGTTAAAAATAATAAAAATAATAAAAATAAAAATAAAAAGAAATGGGAAAAAAGAAACTGTAAGCTTGCTCCCCTCACTAAATGCCATTAGCAAAATATTGAAAATATGGTGCCTAAAACATTTTTTGTGCTCCGTTTTTTTTGATATCATATATACTTGCTCAATGTTGAGGGCTTAATTGAGAAGATAAGAAATGACTTTGGGAAGGTTCATCAGTTATCGACTGTTTCTCACGATGTTGTATGGGTGGCTATATGCTATTCTCCAAGGAAGCTTCTCAGAATGGCTAGATTGCATCATAAAAATGAACACCAAGATGGGTAAAAAATAAAAATAAAGAACGTATGCCTTGGCTTATACGGCCATTAATACAATGTTTCAAGAAAAAAAAAAATATTGCATCTTCCTTGAACAAAGTAATCAGCGAAAGGGAAATCGAGAAAATAAACTCTTCAATCATCCGAAAAACACAACTAGAAAGCAGACCAATAGGAAAGAATAATTGCCATTTAAGTACTCATTCCCAAGACAAGGAGGCTCTAACTGCTCTCTTAGCTTCTGCCACCAATTAGGGATGAGCATTTGCAACAATTTTTTTTTTCCTAGTTTATAACTGTACACATTTATGACTAAACATAAAGTGCATTTATAATTTTCTTTTTTTCTCCGTTAGTACTGTTAACAAAAATGCTTGAGTAATGCATAGTTAATGCACTAATATTGAGATATTTAAATTGTTGAGTTTTTTACAATCAAATAAATGGTTGATTGACTGTTGAAAGAAAAAGAAACAATTTTTTCTACATTCCAAACAATTTTTTCTCAATAATGGGCCCATGGACCGCATTTAGAAAAGTTGTGCAAATTGAAGAAATTTCCACAATCCTCCCCACCTATCAAGAAATACATTTGTCTACAACTACAACTTTTCCACAATGAGAAGAACTTTCATTTGTTCATTTTAATAGTAAACGTTTGTTTCTACTTTCTATCCCAGCATCTGGTATGACGACATGAGATGCAAAACTTAACACTTATATCTGTTTCATGAAAATATGGTTCTATAAAGTTGTGATTTAGTGTAACAATGATGGTTACAACTACCATAGGAAAACAAATTCTCAATGTACACAACAACTCAAATCTTCTTCAACTTTGTCACTGATATGTTCTATGATGTTGAGCTCAGAATTTAGTCACAGTAGATCAAAGCATCATCATCGTCCAAAGAAATGACAATGGATAACCAAAAAAATAAAAATAAATAAATAAATAAATTTGAAAGATGTAGTCAAGAATTCTTGATGGAGAACAAGTCTCACCCCTTAGTTACTCTTTCTTCTCTCTTGTTTTCCAACTTTTAATGAAACCAAGAGGCAAAACATACAATTAAAATATCAAGACATTTGAGTTCGAAATTTGAAAACATTACACTATGATAAAGTCTAGTGTAGAGAAATTGATCACAAAACTAAATCTAACGGTTGAATTGAATTTAATCGATGTTCCACAATTCTTCTACAGTGGCACAATCCTCACAAACTCTCTAGTCCAATTCACATGTGTCATGTGGTTAAATAATCCACCTCACGGTTCATTATTTCCCCTTACAGCAAAACTTTCTATCCGTGCCTTGTGGTTCATTATTTCCTCTTTCATATGATGTCATTGATGATATAAACAAGGTTTTAATTTGGTGCAAAACCTGTCATTTATACATTTATCACTAATGTTCTACGAAACAGGATCGGACCCACATAGTGTCATGTGAGGTCAAATGACCCCACAAAATTTTTGGATTTTTTTTTTTTTTACTACTTACCTGCCCAGTTAGCCCAATTACCATCCGGTAGGCTACAATCCAAACCCAATTTCCGTTTACCCGGCTAAACATATGTGACTAGTTACTTCTAATCTACCCACTTCTCAACCTTTAAAGCTAGCTCAAGTGGTGAGGCTTACCCTCACATTTATAAACTAACCACTATCCCCTTCCACAACCGATGTGTGACAACCTCAACAATCTCTCTCTCACATACACTATTAAAAAACAGTTTTTCACCCACAAAAAAATATCAACAGATGCAATCCGTTGGTAATTAGAAACGAATTATCCGTTGACAAAATTTATTTACTTTCAGTTACGATAATCAGCAATGGATTTTCCGTTGGTAATGATGGTATCTCTTTACCAACGGATATTATGTGTCTCATGTAACCATTTAACATTTAAATCTTTCACATACAAAATATTCGTAGGTGACGTACTGAATATTACCAACGGATGCAATCCGTAGGTAATTAGAAACTGATTATCCGTTAGTAATGGTAATTCACTTTCAACTATGATAATCAGCAATGAATTTTCCATTTGTAACGATGATATCTCTTTACCAACGGATATTCCGTGCCTCATATAATCATTTAACATTTGGATTTTTCACCTATGGATATTCCGTTGGTAATTAGAAACGGATTATCCATTGGAAAAAGTAATTCACTTATCTCACATCGAAAGTTCATAACAAAGTCTTCGGAGTTGTTCTCTATTAATTACTTTGTGATCCAATGAGTGGTTAAACAATATTTTGGCCTTTCAATTCAAATGGCTAAAAGTTAAAAAAATTAGAATTATTAAATAAATAATAATAACAATAATAAAAAAATAAATAATTTTTTTTTACCATGCCTCACACTTATGCGGCTATTTACAAGATTGATTTTTACTAATTTTAATGGTAGACATTTGCCAACGAAAAGTCGGTTGGTATTAGTTAAGATTTTTACCAACAGGAATTTCGTTGTTAAAAGATTCACACTTTACCAACGGAAAATTCGCTGGTAAAATGTTTTCTCTTTACCTACGGTAGGATCCGTTGGTAACTATCAGCGACCCTCTAATTAGCAACAGATTTGCGGTTGCAAATATTTCGTTGGTAAAGAGTAATAGCAACGGATATCGAGGTTTCAGGAACGGAAAATCTGTGCCTAAAGCCATATTTTTTAGTAGTGACATCGGGCCCTAGGTAAGACTAAACCCGTCTTCTGTATCAAACCTATCTCTCCCTTATACAAACCTGTATCTCCCGTGGACTATTGGGCTAGAGACTTTTTGATAACCTGAGTTCTAATACCAGTGCTGGGTAGTCTCAGGCGTTCTCAATCCTAAAAGCTAGGTCAAGAAGTGAGACTTTTTTTGTTTTTTGTTTTTTTTTTGATAGGTAAGAGGTGAGACTTTCCCTCACACTTATTAACAAACCATTAACCCCTTCCATAACGGATGTGAGACAAACTCAACAAAATGAACATGCAAATTTTTGGAACTTTTTTTGTTTTTACTACTTGCCCGGTTAACCAAATTACCATCATATAACCTGCAACTCAAACCTAATTTCCATTTACCAAACTAAACATATGTGACTAGGGACTTCTAATCTTCCCACTTCTCAATCCCAAACTCAGACTGTATCTCTTCCCTTCTCATTTACTTCTTCTCTTCATGGCATGAATGAAATGAAAACTCCTCACTCCATCCCTGCTATTGCTGATGATTTTAGTCTAAGACGAACAACCGAAGTGGTAGGTAAATTAATATATGCTATTGGCATTTGGTAATTGGTATGTTTTTGTTTGGTTATGTCGCTTTTGAGTAGTAGTAACACAAGAGAAGTAGATGTCAGATGCAGAATAGCCTTCCAATTCTGTCATTCTGATTTCTGATGACTGATAGTATTTTTTTTATTTTTTATTTTTAATTCTCTGTAAACATGAAATATTAAAGGGTTTTGATGTTACAGTTTTAGAATGGAAGCTTAAAGGGCTTCCTTATTTCTATTTAGATCCTTTGATTTTATATCTTGTATTAAAAAAAAAAAAAAAACCGTGTGATTAAAAATGGTTGAAATTAGAAGAAAATTAAGGCCCAATCGTAAAACTGCTTTTGATGGTTGAAGATTGAAAATATTGGAACTTGATGGCTGAAATTGAGGAATTGGAAACATAGACTGATTGTTTACTACAAATATTGGGATTTTTTACAATTTGGTATGTCTAATAGTCTGATATTTGAAATTGAGAACAATCAATTGAAGATGCGTAAGTTATAGTTGTAGTAGTGTATTGACTTATTTTTGTTAATGATATCTTATTTTGAAAAAATAAATAAATTATATTTGAATTTTTGACCCTACAATACAAAACGTCTAGGCCCGCCCCTGCTACAAAAGAATGTCATCATTTTGCATGAAAACCATGAGTCATTGATTAAATACACATCTGCCTCAACATTTTTTTATTTTACATTGTCATTTCATTTGAATATAATTGATATGGTTTGCATATGGAAATTATTTTTCAAATTTAAGATTTTATTACTTTATAATAATTTTTTATTGTTTGCTTTAATTAAAGTTTTGCTTATGGTAGTCTTTTGATTAATATAGTAGACAAGGATTTTACTGACATATTTTATAATTTTGTTATAGAATAAGATTCTATTTTATTGTATAACTAAGACTACTCGGGCCTTTTGAAAAATTGAATATAATGAGATGAAAAATGGAGTATTCTCAATTATGTATCTAAATTGTCGATATTTCACGGAATCAACAAGCATTTGATGTCTAGCTTTTGGCATTCATGATTAAATCAACACGAGTTAGAAGGTTGCTAGTAATTTTAGTGTTCTCAAGATTTTGTGCATGCTATCTGAAAAATATATTTTATGCACCTATCTAGACTTCTAAAACTGCTTATTTATTGATAATTATGCATATATCTACTTAATTAATTTTCTGTAAGTTCTATTAATTTTAGAAGAAATTCCAGCTTTAATACATTTAGCATAAAAATGATTTTCTAAAGCTTAAATAGAGTTTATTTCGGAGCAATTGCACATGAACAATTAGAAGAATTAATAGAGCATTTAGAAGAAATTCATAAAATTCAATAGTTAAATTTGACCATTAGGAAGTCGAGATCTAAATTATATATTTTTGGAACTTAAGATGGACCAATTTCGAATTATTATGAAGTTTTGGGGGACTAATGCAGGAGATTTTGGAATTTTCAATATCACAATTAAAGATGAGAACGAAAAAGGACAAAAATCATATAAAAACATAATATGAGGACCTAATTGAAAATTCAGGAGTTGACCGTGGTCCAGTCCAAACTACTTTTTTGTCTAGGTCAGACAAATCTGGACTGGCTGCTAAGTTTTGTTATTTTTTAGTTTTCTTGATTGCTTTTGATTCATTTTCAGAGCACAACTACCAAATTTTTTCTATCCTATAAATTGACCTTGTTTAGGTCATAAAAAGACGTTTAATCACATAAAACTAGAGATAAAGGGATAAAAAATCAAAATAAAAATCAAGAAAGTATGATTTATAGTTCTTAACTTGGGAGAAGAAGATTCTTAATGTAAGATCGTCAATTTTTCTCATATATATCCTTCAAACCCAATGAGATACTTTTAACTTTTTCTTATGCATTTTCTAGTTCCAAGATTATCAAATTAATAATTACCCTTTTTCCTTTAAAATCGATTTGTCGATATCAGATTTGAGTAAATGCTTTTTCCATGTTGGTACATGAGCCATCCTTATCAATGACGATTTTCTAGATTTTCATTTTAATTTAAAGAAAATTGAATTACATCTTTACAATACTCAAATTAGATGGTTCTATTTCTTTAATTTCACTATGTAAGTGTAATGCCCTAACTCCAATCAACTCTGGACATAAACACTTTTAATAGATAATTGATATAATTTTATGACAGATCTTGCAACGTCCCACTTTTAATAATTGCATAATGTCTCAAATAAAAAAAAAATTGTTATTTTCAACCATAAATATCAATTTAAACGGGAGATCTAAGTTTCTAAAAATTTAAATACAATCAATGGACTAATTAAACAAATGAGTCTTTGAACTAATAAAACTAATAATCAAATTTAGAGACATGAAAAAAAAAAAACTAAATGTATAATTTTCCTTTTTCCTTGGATCCCCTAGGCAATCCAGGTCACCACTTCACCACAATTCCAATCGACCCAGATTAACCAAAAAAAAAAAAAAATTGTAAGAGTGAGTATTCAAAAATAGCTAGTAAGATACGTGCAGTTTCTATACACAATTATATAACAAACAAAATCTATACTTCATACCACTCTACTATTATGGAGTATATTGGTGACCAAGCGACACACTTATTTTAGGTATTTTTTAAGCCTTTAAGATTTCATCTCTCTTTAAAAGAACCCGAATGTTCACTAGCAATCCATGCATATTTAATTGAATATAAGAACATAAGGAAACGAAAACACTTACACATATAGTGTCTTACTTTGCTAAATAAAATGAAATGCCCAAATTCTTTTCTCAACCTCTCTGCTTCCGTGAAAGTGTATTGATTAACATTGATGTTTGTAAACTTTTCGATTTCCAGCACTACTCTCTCTCTACCATAACTGAATATTTGGATTTGTGTATGTAAAACTCTTCCATCATGCCTATATATAAGTGTAAGCTAGAGTAATTGATAAACCAAAAAAATTTATTCGATAGAGTCAAATCCAAGGTGGTGTGTATCCTAAAACAAAGATTGTACTTTATCATTGTTTTATTCAATCTTGAAGAACTACCATCCCTATCCAATATTGATTTACTTCATCTCTTTTTAACAAAATCTTATTATATGACTATAAATAAGATAGAAAATTAAAATATATTTCATTTCCCCATTTTTTTCAAAGTATAATGATAAATTTTATTATTTTATTTATTTATTATTATTATTTTAAAATTTTAGTGTGCTACAATCTCCCATCCTTAAAAGAATTTCATTCTCAAAGTTACCTGTGTTCGGCTTTTCTATTGTTCGTTCCTCGGCTAAAGGAAAAACTTGGGCATTTCTCTTCTTTTCTTACTCATCATTCTTCTTCAAGGGGTCTTCTTTGCAATTTTTGGAAATGTGGCCTATTTTACCACATCGATAGTACACGTGTTTCCTGAACAGACATTCACCACCATACATCCTTTTGCACTTTGGACCAGGTGAGACGACTCGTCCAAAGCTCAATCTAAAGTTGACTTTCTTGTTCTGTCCTTCTCCGTTTTCTTCGTTGGACCCATTCCATTTCCACTTTCCTGAAGACTCGATCCCTTCCTGGAAAGTTTGGTCAATCTCTAACTTATTTGAGATTGCCTGGGCAGTCTGCAATACCTAACTATAGGTGGTGAATTGGTGGGATGCCATTATTCTACCAATATCAGGGCGCAATCCCAACTCGAACCTCCTTGCTTTCTTTGGTTCTGTGTCAACAAGGTGTGGTGCATATCTAGAGAGTTGTTCAAACTTTCTCTCATAATCTTCAAGCATCATCTTTCCATGTTTAAGTTAAAGGAATTCTGTCTCTTTTTGATTTCCCAGAGCTTGTGGTAAGTATTTTCCCCTCACCTCGTCCTTAAATTGTGTCCAAGTCAGAGCATGTTGTTGTACCTCTGTTCTGGTAAGTGATGCTAACTCCTAACTAGTGGCCTGTATAATCAACTAACATGAATTCTGCACATAATACCTTTTGAGCATCAATGCAAGATAGATGTTTGAAGATTCGCTCCATTCCTCTTATCCATTTCTCAACTGTCAGTGGTTATGCCTTGCCATTGAAGGTTGGAGGTTTATAGTGACCAAACTGTTCCACAGTTGAGTTGGTGTTGTTAATGTTTACATTTTTAGAACCAGCTTGTGCTTGTTGTCTACCCAGATCTTGTACAGCCATAAATAAAATCCCTAATGACCGTAGCTTGGTTTTGTTGTTGTCTTGCCATTTTCTTAACACAAATGAAATTTTAATTTAGAAATATTTGATAACAAAAAAAATCAGCATAATAATAATAATAATTTTTATAATGGTGAAAAAATTAAAAATTTCCAAATCTTTCCATATAGTTATTTGTATTAAAAAATAATACCAAATAAGAAAAAAAAACTTTCCTAAGTAAGCAAATAACATCTATTTATATTTTTTATGAGTCCTAAGAATCTTATTTTGTGAAGTCTTATCGTCTGAAGTAATGCGTGACTCTAGCTCAAAATCCGTAACCAAATCAATAAAATTTTGTGGCTCGAATTCTTACTCAGGTTCTTCCGGCTCAAGTTCGATTTCCTCTTTTGGGTCCTCCTCAAGCTCTTTCTTTGGCTCTGCTTCTGGTTCTAGTTTGGACTCTGGCTTTGGCACTAGCTCTTGTTGTCTGTTGTTGATGTGATCCAAGACACGCAAGCATCGAAGTATCAAGCATCGAAGTTAAGTCCAACATCAAGCCCGGGGAAAGATCCATTTATAGTCGATGGTGGACCAATGACGCGATCGAGGGCAAAGCGACTGAAAGAGGCGATGGGATTGCTCATCAAACCGACCATTGATAAAACCATGTTCGGGGCTCAAATTGGGACAAGTTTTGTGTACGGGTCGAAAGTCAAAGTAAATTGGATCAACACGTTACACGCGGCATAAGATGGGGGAATGAATCGTAAAAGTTGGACCCCTTTTTGTCTTTTCGCGAGATTTTCCATATTTGATAGAATTATATATTTATTTAATTAACTACCATATTTAAAAGATTGTGCATGTTTTTATTTTACGTTTTTAGGTCTAGTATAAATACTTTTTATATTTCATTGTTTTGGAACTTTTGACATTATTATTATTATTGAGAGACTTTATTGCTTTCTTCCCGTGTTCTTCAATTGGACAATCTATGAACTTATCAAGATCTAAATCTTATGGCCTTCAAATCAACCGGGTGAGATTAACATATTTTTGTGTAATCAAGAGGTCCGCCGGTGATTCAGGTTGCTTGGTTCCAAATTTATTGAGTTTAATCCAAAACCTTGCTTTGGCTTTCTTGGGTCGATTTTCAATCTTGATCATGGGTTTGGTAGTGTTTCCTTACACAGGTTAACATCAGTTGGTATTAGAGCTTAGGCTCCAATCTAAGGTTATATCCCTTTTAAATTCTTGTTGAGTCAATTATTTTTTCTTTTCTTTTGTTTTTGTTCTTGGTGTTCTTCGAGTCAGTCATTAGTTTTGAGTCTTTGATCCAAAAAATTCAAAAGTTGTTTCTGGATTCAATTTGCATCCAAATCAACTTCTGTTTGTTGCGTTAGGGTCATTGTTGATTTTTCTATCCCAAGAGTAAAAAAAAATTACTATTCATTCCTTACGGTATAAAAAATCCAAAGAAAAAAAATTTAAATATAAAAAAAATTGTTATTATTGTTATTGATCTTGGGAATTGACCAACTTCATTAGCCTGTTTTATTATTTGTGTCTAGTTTAATTCTCCAGCCAATTTATTTTTCTATTTTTTATTTTTGAGTCAGTTTCTTTTTTTTTTTTTGTCCAGTATGGATTGTTAACTAAGTTATTATAAATTCCTTGGGCTTATAATCTCGCTCACACTGGTTTGAATTCCACTGATTAAAATTTTGATTGGGTTCCAAAATGTTTTTTTAGGGCACTTGGTGAAAGCCAAGAGTGGTAAAAGGCAGAGTGGTGAGAACAATTAAGGAAAAAACTATATTGAGTGAATTTCGAGTGAAATTTGTAAGGCCAAAAAAAATAATTTAGATTTAGGATGTTGGATAGGGAAGGATCAAATTCAGGTAGTGGAGTTACAACACTATGTGTGAACAAGGACATTGCAAATGTAGTGGAGTTACAACACTATGTAGAAATCGAAGACATGTTACATGTAACCATGAAGGTATAGAGGCAGTTGAAACGGAAGGGGACAGCAAAGTACCAACCTGGATCTTCGGGTTCTAACCCTTCTCTGAAACCGAAATGGGAAAATAACAAAGGAGATGGGGCTGTTGCAAGGGGAAGAGCTGAAGTACTGAGAGGCAAGGAAGGAGGTGCTGGTAAGACCATACCAAAGGAGGAATCCCAGCCATCAAGAAATAGGGACATCAAATATTTTTGTTGCTTGGGAACGGGGCACATTGCTTCTCAATGCCCAAACAAGAAAACAATGATTCGGCAGGACTGCGGGTAAGTAGAAACTGAAAGTGAAAGTGATTATGTAGACACATCGAGTTGGGAAATGCTGATGAAGAAGACATCATAGAGTATGCGGTTGGTGGTAAGCTGTTGGTCGCGAGGCTAGCTCTCGGCTCTCAAATCAAAGCGGATGACTTGGAGCAACAGCGAGAAAACATATTCCACTCACGGTGTCACGTCAATGGCAAGGTATGTAGTGTAATAATTGATGGAAGAAGGTGTACTAATGTGACTAGCACTAATATGGTGGAAAAATTGGGTTTAACATTATTAAAACAACTTTGGCCCCATAGATTACAATAGTTAAATGAATGTTGGGAAGTAAAGGTGATAAAAAGGGTGATAATTAATTTTTCCATTGGTAAATATCAAGATGAGTGACATGTGACATTGTACCTATGCATGCTGGGCATATCTTGTTGGGGAGACCATGACAATATGATAGAAAGGCAATGCATGATGGGTATAAAAATAACTATAGCTTTGTGAAAGATGGAAAGTCTATCATTTTTGCTCCATTAACACCGACACAAGTACTTGAAGACCAAATTCAACTGAAAAATGAAGAAGAAATAAGAGTGAAAGAATTAGAGAAAATGAGAGAAAATAGTGAGGTGGAGAATGGAGATGAAAAGAGAGAGGGCCACGTGAGAGAAAACAAAGAGAATATTCTGATAGGAGAGGAAACCCGAATAAAAATTTCTTTGTGAGGGGGAGTAAATTGAAAAAGGCAATAATAGAGAGGCAACAAATGATATTGTTGGTCTACAAGGAACCACTTCTCAATTTTGAGGAGCCTAACACACTCTTCCCTATTTTGGCTATTTCTTTGTTGTAGGAATTTGAAGATGTATTTTTGGTGGATGTGTCTAGTGGGCTATCACCCATTAGAGGGATTGAGTACCAAATTGACTTTATACCTGGAACTGTCATTCCAAACCGACCAGTTTATCGGAGTAATCCAGAGGAAACAAAGGAGCTTCAAAAGCAAGTGGAGGAATTAATGAGCAATGGTTATGTGAGGGAAAGCATGAGTACATGTGCCGTACCTGTACTATTGGTGCTAAAGAAAGATGGAACATGGAGGATGTACGTAGATTGCAAAGCCATCAACAATATCACGGTAAAGTATCGTCACTCAATTCCTAGGCTAGATGACATTTAGATGAGCTACATAGTGCATGCATATTCAGTAAAATTGACCTTAAAAGTGGATATCATCGAATTCATAGGAGGGAGAGTGATGAATGGAAGACGGCTTTTAAAACTAAACACGGGTTGTATAAATGGTTAGTCATGCCGTTTGGGCACACAAAGAAACCAAGCACTTTTATGCGACAAATGAACCATGTTTTGCATGCTTTCACTGGAAAATTTGTTTATTTTGATGATATTTTAATCTATAGCAAGAATCTTGATGAGCATGTAGAACATTTGAGTTATGTGCTTGTGGTTTTGAGGAAAGAACAACTTCATGCCAATTTTAAAAAGTGCACATTTTGTATGGATAGGGTTGTCTTTCTAGGTTTTGTGGTTAGTACTAATGGTGTAGAGGTAGAAGAAGAGAAAATGAAAGCTATCAAAGACTGACCAACTCCTAAAAACGTAACTGAGGTTAGGAGTTTTCATGGATTGGCAAGCTTTTATAGGCATTTTGTTAGAGACTTTAGCACAATTACAACAACACTAGCTGAAATTATAAAAAAGAATGTAGGATTTCAATGGGGGGTAGAACAAGAACATGCATTCAACACTATCAAAGATTGTGTAAAGCACCAATTTTAGCACTTCCTAACTTTGACAAAACTTTCGAGATTGAGTGATGTATCAGGAATAGGTATTGGAGCAGTCTTAATGCAGGATAAGAGACCAATAGCGTATTTTAGTGAAAAGCTAAGTGGTGTAGCTTTCAACTATCCTACGTATGATAATGAGTTTTATTCATTTGTTCGAGCCTTAGAGACATGGCAGCATTACCTATGGCCAAAGGAGTTTGTAATTCATTATGATCACGAGTCACTGAAACATTTGCAAGGTCAAGGTAAGTTGAACAAACGACATGCACACTGGATGGAATTCATAGAAACTTTTTCATATGTCATCCGTTATAAACAAGGTAAGAAAAATGTGGTAACAGATGCATTGTCACAAAGGTATGTGCTTTTAACCTCCTTGAGTACAAAATTACTTGGTTTTGAGTACGTTAAGGACATGTATAAAATGACATTGATTTTTCCAATCTTTACAAATCATGTCATAAGGGGGTGGTAGATAAATTCTTTTAGCATGAGGGGTACTTATTTTGGGAAAATAAATTATATGTTCTTAATTGTTCTATGCGTGAGTTGTTGTTTAGGAAGCACATGGTGGGGGACTATTGGGTCACTTTGGGGTAGCAAAGACTTTGGAGATATTGATTGAACACTTTTATTGGCCTAAAATAAAAGATGATGTGGAACGGATTTGTCGTCGATGCATAACTTGTAAAAGAGCTAAATATCGGGTCTTATCTCATGGACTTTACACACCCTTACTAGTACCTAGTGAACCTTAGAGACATCTCATTGGATTTTCTGTTAGGTTTGCCTAGGACTAAAAAAGGATGGGATTCGATTTTTCTGGTAGTGGATAGGTTTAGTAAAATGGCACATTTTATTCTATGTCACAAAATCGACTATGCCACTAATATTGCAGACTTGTTCTTTAAAGAAATCGTGCATTTGCATGGTGTACCTAAGAGTAGTGTGTCGAATAGATATGTTAAATTTCTTAGTCACTTCTGGAGGGTCTTGTGGAATAAGTTAGGCACGAAATTGTTATTTTCTACAACTTGTCGCCCACAAACCGATGGCCAAACTGAAGTAGTGAATAGCACCATAACACAATTGTTGCATACTGTAGTTAATAAGAACTTGAAAAATTGGGAAGAATGTTTACCTTTCATAAAGTTTGTATATAATAGGGCCACATATTCTACTACATCGTTTTTGCCATTTGAGATTGTTTATGGTTTTAATCCAATAACATCTATAGACTTAATACCTTTACCTGTAAATGAACGAGGTAGTTTGGATGGGAAGAGGAAGGCTAAGTTGGACTTAATACCTTTACCTGATCATATTAATCCTCTGAAATCAATCAACATACATATTTCAAAATCGAAAAACACTATCCAGATTATAATTGTATCACGAGGTATGTATTAGTTTTTACTTTATTTCTACCTATAAATACTTTATATCTCGATTCCTGTATGTTATACATTCTTGTGTCTATAATCGATTTTTTGAGATTACCACAGTCGACCACCTCATAATCATCACGCAACAGGAGAATAGTGCATTGGTAGGTGAATGTGTTGAGCACAAGTACACGCCTGTATGTACTATATACACTCCAGTTGACATAATGAACGACATGATAGAGATGTATAGAGTGACAATAAAGTACGGAAAAGCTTGGAGGGCTCGAGAACATGCACTTGAGGTTGTAGGGGACCTGATTAGGCACACAGAAGACTTTCCCTTTTCATGAGCGAGCTTAAAGAAAAGAATCCTGGTTCTATAATCGGCATAGAAGTCGATGCATATGGACTATTCAGATACGCTTTCATAGCTTTGGCAGCATGCATACAAGGATGGAAATTCAACAGGCCTGTTGTAGCTGTTGATGTAACGTTCCACAGGGGACGTTACCATGGTAGTTTATTCACCTCTTGCACACAAGATGCAAATAATTGAACATTCGTCCTTGCTTTTGGTATCGAAGATTTGGAAAACAATAATTCATGGAGTTGGTTCTTGCATAGATTCAAGGAAGCTTATGGTGTGTAACGCCCTGTATTCTAGTAATACGTTGGGTTATCAACATGTGTCCTTTTAGGTTAACTTCCCAATGCAAAATTAGTGATTTATTTATTTATTTTGAAATCAACAGCAAGTTGAAAACAGTTTCTCCATTTATGCAGCGAGTTTACAAAAATTATTTGATCAAGCAAAGCATGAGAAACTTTATGAAATTTTACCAGATGATACAAACCCATATAAGTACGACATATAAAAACTTAAGATCTTGAAGACATCGTTTGAAGTACCAAATTATTGTTCAAATAGGCTGGTCTGAAATCCCGGATTTAACTGTCACAGCTTACAAAAAAATGCTACGAAAAGCTCTATGGGACTCTGATTGACCTATATTCAATTGCATATGATAAATAACTCATAAAGGATTATTTTCCTCTTTGAGATATTCAAAAATTCATTTTTTACAAATCACAGTAAAAATTTTAAAACTGTGGCAGAAGCTGGGATTTAATGAAGGACACAGTTTCCCAGTTTCAAACTTTAAGGTTTTTCAGTCTTTAAAAGTAAACCCAAACTGAAATTTATTAAACTCCACAAGGATTATTGACCATAAAAATAGGGGGACAACCTGAAATAGATATGAGTTGAGAAAATAATTATTTGGATGATAATTTGATTTAGACAATGATCCTCTTTAAATAGAGGAGAATTACAGCAATTAAGGGGAATTTGATCCCTAGAAATCAGCAACTAATCCCATAGAATGAGCGATTTGAATTTAACATAAATACAACTTGATTCTACTCCTAAATCACCTCAATCAAATCAGTAAATAATTTATAAACAGCTAATATACAACATATTTCAACACCCCCCTCAAGTTGGTGAATAAATGTTGATCATTCCCAGCTTGATTGTGAACTCTTCAAAACTTGGCCTTGGTATTCCTTTAGTAAGGATATCAACAACTTGTTGAGATGTCGGGACATAGATCATGCAAACGACTCCTCCTTCAATCTTCCCCTTGATGAAGTGTCTATCAACTTCTACATGCTTGGTACAATCATGAAGAGCTAGATTCACAGTATAGCTTCATAGGAACAAAATCTGACAATTTTAACTCTCCTAGAAGCCGATTGATCCATATTATAAGCTCGCAAGCTCCTTGAATGTTAAATCATGAGACACATATGTTTTCTTTGTTTGAGGATTATAACACTTGTACCCCTTTTGGGCTGGAGAGTAGCTGAGAAAAATACACTCAATGGCTCTAGGATCGAGTTTGTTATTGGTGGGGCTTGTGTTGTGGACAAATACCGAACACCCAAAAGTGCGGAGAGGAAGAGAAGCGAAGAAACGTGTGTGAGGATAAGTTTTCAGGAGAATTTGAATAGGAATTTGGTAGTTAAGGACACGGGAAGGGAGCCGATTTGTCAAATATGAAGCTGTGAGAACTGCTTCACCTCAGAATTGTTTGGGTACAAAATTAGTAAACATAATGGCTCGAGATATTTCTAAGAGGTGACGATTTTTTCTTTCGGCAATACCATTTTGTTGGGGTATATTAACGTAGGAGCTTTGGTGAATTATGCTTTTGGTTATGAGATATGTACTTAATGTAGAGTTAAAGTACTCGCGACCATTGTCGGTACGAAGGATCTATATTTTGGTTTGAAATTGGGTTTCAATCATGGCATAAAACTTTTGAAAAATGGTGGTAACTTTAGATTTTTCTTTTAAAATGAATACCCAACATACACGTGTATGATCATCAATAAAAGTGATAAACCATCGAGACCCAGAAATGTTTGTTATCCGTGATAGACCCTAGATATCACTGTGGATTAATGAAAAAGGTTTAGAATTTTTATATGGTTTGATGGGATGAGAGATGTGAGTATGCTTCGCATATTGACAAGTTTCACACGAAAAAAGGTCGACATTTTTATTGATAAAATAAGGAAGGGAACAATTTCTTTAAATAATGAAAACTAGAATGTCCTAGTCCATTATGCCACAACATAATTTTATTGGAAGTAGAAAATGATTCACTAATCAAAGCTTGAGTTTGTTTGTACACTACTTGCTGGTTATTCTCAAAGATGTACAGCCTATCACACTTCTTAGCACTATCAATCATCATTGCCGAAGGTATATCCTGAAACTCACAGCCATAAGATGTAAACATAGCAATACAATTTGATTCTTTAGTCAATTTGCTAATTTAGAGAAGGTTACAGGTAATATTTGTGACATGCAAGACATAATGGAGGATTATTTCTTTGGATATTCAAATGGTTCAAGTTCCAGCGATTGGTAATAGGGATCCATCAGCAATTTTAATTTTTTGATTGCTGTAACATAGGTTATAAGTGGAAAATAATGTATGATGGCTTGTCATATGGTTTGTAGCTCCTGAATCGATGATCCAGGAACTTTAGTTGGTTGAAATTGTAGTTAAAGCAGAACAAATGTTACCTTTCTGAGCTATAGAGGTAGTGGGAATTGAGGGGCTGGAGTTTGTTGCGTTGTGTGCAAGAATAGCTTGTAGCTGTTCAAGTTGCTCCTTGTTGAAACCAAGGTTTTGTCCAGGACTTGTAGCATTCTTATCCTCCTCCGCTTGCTCTTGGCTTTTTGTGTGTCCATTTTTTTCCCGATGGCTTCTAATTTGGTGGTTTACCATGTATCTCCCAACATGTCTCTCAAGTGTGCCCATGGAGCTGACAATGATCACAACATGGCTCTTCTCCCTTTTTTGTCTCGGGAAGGTCCACTGTTGTTCAGAAAATTACTTTTTCTGCCTGTAAATGATGCTGATTCAATATTGAACAAATCTGTTGTATGGATTTCTTTGGGTCTTCCCATCATTACCCTTTTTCTACTCCTCGCATCTAACATCTGTAAAGGCTTCTTTGACATCGGGTAATGGCTTTGATCCGAGGATTCGACCCCTCACTTCATCCAAATCTTTGTTGAGGCCATATAAAAAATCAAACAGTCTCTCTTTGTTTAACATTTGCTTGAATTTCACACTATCTTCACTGCATTTCAAACTATAATACTGGAACAGATCTAAATCTTGCCATAAAATCAATAGATCATTATAATATTTAGTAACAGAATTATCACCCTTTTTTTTTCTCTAATGGCAGATTTGAGTTCGAAGATTTGTGTTGAATTTCCAAGATCAGAATATGTTTAAGCCACTATATCCCACATTTCCTTTGTCGTTTCATTGTAGAGATAGGTTCGACCAATCGTAGGCTCCATGGAATTGATCAACCATGCCTTCGCCATTGAGTTTGCTGACCTCCATTTCTTGTAATCTGCTGTGTCTACTTTTGGAGCCTTTGACCTGTGATGTGATCGAGCCTTCCCTTGCCATCGATGACCAGCTTAGCAGATTGGGACCACTCCACAAAATTATCTCCCTTTAATTTCGTTGGAGTAATCTGCAGAGAGTGGGAATCTGCTGGGCTATAATGAGTCGCCTTAGCTGTCGAGTTTGCCATGTCGGAGACACTATTGAAAGCTCTGCTCATGTCCGGAGTAGACATTAAAACAGGTTGTGAAGAAGCTGCTCTGATACCATAGTAGATAGGAGTTGAGAAAATAATTATTTGGATGATAAGTTGAATTCGACAATGATCCTCTTTAAATAGAGGGGAATTGCAGCAATTAAGGAGAATTTAATCCCTAGAAATCAGCAGCTAATCCCATAGAATAATGGATTTTAATTTAACATAAATACAACTGATTCTACTCCTAAAACACCTCAATCAAATCAGTAAATAATTTATAAACAGCTAATATACAACATATTTCAACACAATGGGTAACTCTCTCCATAATAAATATGCCATCAATGCCGAGCCACCGCAAGATCTCCGATCATTCTGAAAATGTTAAATAGGAATGAGCATTTTAAGAATACTCAGTAGGCTACACAATTTATATGGACAAAATAATAATGCATGTAAACATGTATTCTTACATATTGACTTCGTTAATAATTAAATCGATTATTGAATGTTCTACTAAGGGTCTGATGAGCCTCTATGACCATCAGCTAATCATTTAAAATTGAAGTTCTGATGAGCATATAACTTTTCTGTCATTTACATTCAAAGAAAAATCATTAAGAAGCTTTACGTACTTTCACAAGAAAGTATAAAAATAACATGGATAAATTAAAGTTTAATCCATATAAGAATCACTTAGAGTACAAATCCTACCTTAGTTCTAAGGATCTAGCGATGACTATTGATAAGTGCATTTTATACACTTGTTCGAGGCCTTAAAATGATAATATTTAGTGTTTCTCTGATAAATTATGGTCTAAATTGTTGCAATTGATGTTGAATAGGTAAAATTCAATATTGGTACTAGAAAGTGGAAGAAACGTGAGGAAAACCCGGAAAAAGAGCAAAATCCAAAAGTTGGGGACCAAGTTGTAACAATTCAATAGTTGATCCGGACCATGAATCGAAGATTGAAATTTTTGGAGGTCAAATTGAATATTTTGGAAGGTTAAGGATTTGAATTGAATCAAATAAGACATGGGTTGCAAGAATAAAAGGGCTCAAGGATTGAATTGCATTATCTTGAAAGGTGGAGGACTTAAAGAATAATTTAAGTAATAATGGCTTAAATTGGTGGTTGATTGGACATCTACATACATTCATGAATTTTAATTCTTATTAGAGTGGCTGCAGGCCGGTTGGCAGAAAGAATTAGAGTCCTTTTTTAGAGTCGTTTTTTCTTAGTCAACAATTGTTGCTCTAGGTTTTGATATATATATATATATATATACCAACGCGAGGAAATCGACAGTTTTTTGGAGGAGCAACCAATATCATAGAATACACGCACGAAAATCGAAGCTAGAAAAAAAATCCATTTTTCTTTAGTCAAATTTGGTGGCTATAAAATATTTTCTTGAGAGATATACACATACAAACAGAAATTGAGGCTGCCAAAATTTCAAAGACACGCATGTTGGGAATTTCTTTTCTGCCATTAATATTTACACCCATAAAAATCGAGAGAGAGAGAGAGAGAGGAGATTGACACAGACAGTAACACGAGAAAAAAGGCAGATTTACTTCGCAAATTATTCACGTTCCGTCAATTAATCGGGTGATGAATTTCTTGATAATATCTTGTTTTTCCTCCATTAATATGCGTAGCTAAATTTAATTTTAGGGCGAACGATGTAATCTATTTGGAACCTTTATTTTTTTTTATTTGAGATTCTCGTTCTTTTATATTTTATGTGTGTATTTTAATTAAGTTTTTAATACTTTGAATTTTCTGGCAAATCATTCAATGATTTTGTGAACAATAATTACGTAGAAATGCGGATTCTTGTTTAGACCACATATTAAAATATGGTAAATTAATATAAAGTATAGAGATATCTATATTAATTACTACGGTCCTATAGAAATTCTTAGAACTGTTATTTCGCTTAATTAAATTTAGAAATATGGAATTGAACTGATTAAATAAGCTCGACAAAAACCCGAGAGGAGTAAGTTGAATACAATAGAAGAATTCGATCAAACACTACTTTAGTTTTATGAATCTCGATATGAGAAATAAAGGTGACCAATAGGTAAATTTGTTTCGTCCTAATCTCCATTTACTGTATTCACGAAATTTTTAGTAGTTAGTCAATCATTTTTTTTATTTCTTTATTTTCGTCAAATAGAAGTTAGGAATAATAAATTGAGTACTAAAATATGATTTTCGTGGGAACGATAATCCGGATTCAAAAGGTCCACTTTACTACTTGTTACGATTCGTCCACTTGCGGGATAAAATTGACAACAACTATCTCATTGCTATTTTCTTTCAAATCTTCAATGTGAAATGGTCTCTCACCAATTATTATTATTATTATTATTATTATTATTATTATTATTATTATTATTATTATTATTATTATTATTATTATTATCATCATCATTTTTTTTTTTGAGAGTCTGGTGGAGTGAACAAGGTGGTATATTGAAGCAATATCATGTGGAACAAAAGAAAAGGAAACATGACCGCGTCTTTCTGGATTAGGTGCTGAAGTGAATTGGCCTCCCAGAAAAAAAGTTTATCAATCTCATTAGTGAGAATTGATTGTTTCCTTGATGGTGGTGAATTTTTATTTTTATTTTTTAATGGTCCCAATTATGGGATAAATTCACGAAATTTAAGTTGTAATTGTGGTGATTGGCTTTGCACAAAATTTGAATGTAACATAATACTAATAAAAAAATGTCTAAATTTTTAATCAATATATTAGTTTATTATATCTAATGACACATGATGGCCAAAATTGTGAACATGCCTGATTAATAATTTTCTGGCAAATTATTCAATGATTTTGTGAACAATAATTACGTAGAGATGCGGATTCTTGTTTAGACGACATATTAAAATTCGGTAAATTAATATAACGTATAGAGATATCTATATTAATTACTGCGGTCCTATATAAATTCTTAGAACTGTTATTTCGCTTAATTAAATTTAATTTGCATAGAGATATGGAATTGAACTGATTAAATAGGCTCAACAAGAACTCAAGAGGGGTAAGTTGAATACAATAGAAGAATTCGACCGAACACTGCTTTTGTTTTATGAATCTCGATATTAGAAATAAAGGTGACCAATACGTGAATTTGTTCCGACCTAATCTCCATTTATTGTATTCAAGAAATTTTTAATAGTTAGATTTAAAAATCACATTCAATCATTTTTTTATTTCTTTATTTTCATCAAATAGAAGTTAGGAATAATAAATTGAGTACTAAAATATAGTCCTCGTGGGAACGATAATCCGGACTCAAAAGGTCCACTTTACTACTTGTTACGATCCGTCTACTTGCGGGATTAAATTGACAACAACTATCTCATTGCTATTTTCTTTCAAATCTTCAATGTGAAATGGTCTCTCACCAATTATTATTATTATTATTATTATTATTATTATTATTATTATTATTATTATTATTATTATTATTATTATTATTATTATCATTTTTTTTTTTGAGAGTCTGGTGGAGTGAACAAGGTGGTATATTGAAGCAATATCATGTGGAACAAAAGAAAAGGAAACATGACCGCGTCTTTCTAGATTAGGTGATGAAGTGAATTGGCCTCCCAGAAAAAAAGTTTATCAATCTCATTAGTGAGAATTGATTGTTTCCTTGATGGTGGTGAATTTTTATTTTTATTTTTTAATGGTCCCAATTATGGGATAAATTCACGAAATTTAAGTTGTAATTGTGGTGATTGGCTTTGCACAAAATTTGAATGTAACATAATACTAATTAAAAATGTCTAAATTTTTAATCAATATATTAGTTTATTATATCTAATGACACATGATGGCCAAAATTGTGAACATGCTTGATTAATAATTTTCTGGCAAATTATTCAATGATTTTGTGAACAATAATTACGTAGAGATGCGGATTCTTGTTTAGACGACATATTAAAATTCGGTAAATTAATATAACGTATAGAGATATCTATATTAATTACTGCGGTCCTATAGAAATTCTTAGAACTGTTATTTCGCTTAATTAAATTTAATTTGCATAGAGATATGGAATTGAACTGATTAAATAGGCTCAACAAGAACTCGAGAGGGGTAAGTTGAATACAATAGAAGAATTCGACCGAACACTGCTTTTGTTTTATGAATCTCGATATTAGAAATAAAGGTGACCAATACGTGAATTTGTTCCGACCTAATCTCCATTTATTGTATTCAATAAATTTTTAATAGTTAGATTTAAAAATCACATTCAATCATTTTTTTATTTCTTTATTTTCATCAAATAGAAGTTAGGAATAATAAATTCAGTACTAAAATATAGTTCTCGTGGGAACGATAATCCGGACTCAAAAGGTTCTCTTTATTACTTGTTACGATCCGTCCACTTGCGGGATAAAATTGACAACAACTATCTCATTGTTATTTTCTTTCAAATCTTGAATGTGAAATGGTCTCTTACCAATTATTATTATTATTATTATTATTATTATTATTATTATTATTAGAGTCTGGTGGAGTGAACAAGGTGGTATATTGAAGCAATATCATGTGGAACAAAAGAAAAGGAAACATGACTGCGTCTTTCTGGATTAGGTGCTGAAGTGAATTGGCCTCCCAGAAAAAAAGTTTTATCAATCTCATTAGTGAGAATTGATTGTTTCCTTGATGGTGGTGAATTTTTGTTTTTATTTTTTATTTTTTTATGGTCCCATTTATGGGATAAATTCACGAAATTTAAGTTGTAATTGTGGTGATTGGCTTTGCACAAAATTTGAATGTAACATAATACTAATTAAAAATGTCTAAATTTTTAAATCAATATATTAGTTTATTATATCTAATGACACATGATGGCCAAAACTGTGAACATGCCTGATTAATATATTTTTTTATATTATTCAAATATGTATTTCTTTGAGCAACAAAAACACGATCCTAACTTGTCCCAAATAAATTTTTTTTCGAGCCTAAAATTCGCCAATTAATATGGACTTTGAAACTAGTCTAATTTTGATGGGGAAATTCTTGTTAAAAGAATGCTTGATTATTCTGCCGTATAAAATGACTACATCGAAACATATTTTAATAACAATCCCTCAACATCCAAATATAACGGAATGTACCAAAATGAATTAAAGTAAATAAAATTTTTTTTTTTGATTCCTACAAAACCTCCCCACTTAAAATCATCTCGAAATTTAACTTTCTTGGTTAAGGAGATTTGGTTACTTGGCTAAAACATCCGCTTCTCTCTTCCAAGTAGCCTCATCTTTTCCATGCTTACCCCACTGGACTTTGCCTAATGGCACTTCACGATTTCTCAAAATGTGCACCTTTCTCTCTAAAATCATTACGGTGCTTCTTCGTAAGTCATATCTTTCTTCACATCTAATGATTGAACGTTAACCATGTGAGTTGGATCGTGAATGTATTTCCTCAACGTGGAAATATTAAATACGTCATCTATTGCCGATAGTTCAGGTGGCAATGCCAAACGATAAGCCACAT
This sequence comes from Olea europaea var. sylvestris, assembly GCF_002742605.1. Classification (NCBI taxonomy): domain Eukaryota; kingdom Viridiplantae; phylum Streptophyta; class Magnoliopsida; order Lamiales; family Oleaceae; genus Olea; species Olea europaea. Next base: position 24,608 of record NW_019231051.1, read on the forward strand.
TTCCAATCTTCTCGAGGATTTCATATGGGCTAAAAAATCTTGGTTTCAACTTCCCTCTCTTTGCAAATCGTAGTATTCCTTTTGTCGGGGCAACCTTGAGAAATACTTTCTCTCCGACTTCAAATTCTAGTTCTTTTTTTCTCTTATTTGCATAACTCTTTTGGCAATCTTGAGTTATCTTAATCCTCATTCTGATCTTGTCAATAGCCTCCACAGTCTTCTCAATAAATTCTGGACCTAAAATCCTCTTCTCGCCAACCTCATCCCAACATATCGGTGAACGACATCTTTGTCTATACAATGCCTCATACTTTTCCATGTTAATAGTAGCTTGATAACTATTATTATATGCAAATTCAACCAACGGCATAAATTTTTCCCATTTACCACCAAAGTAGTATACAGGCCCTCAACATATCTTCTAGCACTTGGATAGTTCATTCTGACTGTCCATTGGTCTGAGGATTATATGTAGTACTGAAAGACAATTTTGTTCCCATAGATATCTGAAGACTTCTCCAAAATTTTGAGGTGAATCTTGGGTCCTTATCTGACATGATGGACGTTGGTATCCTATGATGTCGAATGATTTCTTTGACACATATTTGTGCAAACTGTTCTAGACTAAAAGACATACAAATTTGCAGAAAGAGGGCAGATTTTGTAAGTCGGTCCAATATGACCCAAATGGCATCATGACCTTTCACTGACCTAGGAAAACCCATTACAAAATCCATAGAAATCTTCTCCCACTTCCATTCTGGTATGTCCATTGGATTTAATAGTCCTAATGGTCTCTTATGCTTTGCTTTCACCTACTGACAAACTATACACGTCGATACTAATAAAGCTATTTTTCTTTTCATATTCCTCTATCAAAAGGTATTATGTAACTCTCTGTACATTTTTGTGGAGCTTGGGTGTGTAGCATAAGGAGTGGAATGAACCTCAGTCATGGTCTCTCTTCTTAGTTCTTCATCATTAAGTACACACAGTCGGCCTTTAAACATAAGTGCCTTATCATTGTTTATCTCAAATCCGTTCCCTTTCTCAGTTCTAACATCAGCCCAAATCCTTTCCAGGAAATGGTCATCTTTTTGTGCCGCTATAATCTTGTCCTTAAGATTTGATTTTAGAACCAAATTGTTAGCTTCCCTTGATGCTTGAGCTACTGTTGTTAATACTTCTATTCTCAAATTTTTGAAGTCCTTGATTTACTGGCTCTGTTGTTTACATAGCGCTGATAAATGCCCCAAATTTTTTCTACTTAGAGCATCTGTTACTACATTAGCTTTACTTGGGTGGTAAAGGATGGTACAATCATAGTCTTGTACTAATTCCAACCATCGTCGTTGTCTCATATTTAATTCTTTCTGGGTAAATAAGTACTAAAGGCTATTATGGTCACTATAAATGTCATACTTTCTTCCATACAGGTAATGACGCCAAATCTTGAGAGTGTGAACTAGCTACAAGTTCTAAATCATGTGTCGGATAATTTTTCCCATGCTGTCTTAATTTTCTTGATGCATAGGCTATCACCCTTCCACGTTGCATCAAGACACAACCCAAACCTAGTTTAGATGCATCACTATAGATAACAAATCCCTTTGATTCCTCTGGGATTGCTAACACTGGAGCGGATAGTAGTCTACTCTTCAATTCTTAGAAGCTCTGTTCACACTTTTTGGGCCATCCAAACTTCACGCCCTTTCAAGTTAGTTATGTCAAGGGACCTGCTATTGTAGAGATACCTTCTATAAATCATCGATAGTATCCAGCCAGACCAAGAAAGCTTCTCATGGCTCCAACACTCGTAAGTCCTTTCCAATTAGGAACAACTTTAACCTTACTTGGGTGTACTTCTATACCCTCAATTGACACAATTGTCCTAAAAATCTTATTTGATCAGCCAAAATTCGTACTTCTTGAACTTGGCGTATAATTTTTCTTTGGGTAAAGTTCCCGAAATTGTCCTCAAATGACTTTCATGTTGCCGAGCGAATACACTAGTATGTCATCAATAAACACAATAACAAATGTGTCCAGGTACTGATAAAATACTCTATTCATTAAACCCATAAATCTGCAGGGACATTAGTATGTCCAAATGGTACAACTCTAAACCCGTAATGTCCATAGTGAGTTCTAAATACTGTCTTAGGTGTATCACTCAGCTTGATCTAGAAAATACAGTTTCACCATTTAATTGATTAAATAAGTTGTCAATTCTAGGGAGAGGATACCTATTCTTGATATTGAGCTTGTTCAATTCTCAATAGTCAATACATATTCTTATCGTTCCATCATTCTTCTTTACAAAAAGTACCGAAGCTCCCCTTGAAAACACACTAGGTCTAAAACAACCTTTTCTAGAAGTTCCTCTAGGTATATCTTTAACTCTTGTATTTCTTTTGGTGCCATCCAATATGGAGCCTTAGACACTGGCGCGACCCTAGGTATTAAACCTATGGTAAACTCTAGTTTTTAGTCAATTGGGGCACCTAGTAAGTCAACCAAAAACACGTCAGTGTATTATCCAGTGTTAACTCTCTTGATGACATGCCACAAGGCTAACAAGATATCCTCAACAAGTTTTCTTCCATGATAATCTCTTCGCCTGCATAACCGACATTAGGGGGGAAGTGTCTTAATCTTGGAACCATAAAATCTAAACTCTTCTTCTCCAAATCTTTTGAAGATCACCTCATTCTCGAAGCATGCAATTGTAGCTCTATTGCTACCTAACCCGTTCATGCCCAAATTAATGTCAAAATTTTTTAATTCTATGACATGTAAATTTGCCTCAAAGATTAACTCATCAAAATCTATTTGCCCTGCCTTAGCAATCTTATCTATAGCTATGATTCCTCTTGATGGCATACAAGCTTCTAGTATACTATTAGTTTTCTCACATGAAACATTGATCTTTGCTAGACATGCCACAGATATAAATAAATGTGTCACACCAAAATCAATAAGGATGTAAACAAGGGTAAAATGCCTGTGATTACGTCAAAATTCTTGGCAGCTTCATCATGTGTTATGGAATATTTTTCACCTTCCCTTTATTCACCTGTTCAGCGTCCTTAGTTGGTATTGCACGACATCCAGAAACATAGTGACCAGACTGGCCATACTTGTAACAGACATTCTTGCCAAATAAACATTTACCCTTACGAGATCTCTTGCACTTAGGGTAGAGAGGGAAAGTATTGTCTAATTGTCCACTAGTAGGCCTATTATTTTGTTTCTTGATCTATCTAGAGTTCTTATCCTTACCCTGATCATGCCACTTCCTTTTTCTGGCATCGTTTTGTAGTCCCTGACTTCAAAGTTTAGGACTTGAGAACGATACAGTTTGGGCCGTCTTTACAACTTCTCGATAAATGGCGAGTTCATGTGAATTCACTATCAACCTGATCTCAGGACGTAGTCCCTTCTCAAATCGTTTTGCTTTCATGAACTCTGTATTCACAAGATGTGGGGCATAACCAGATAACTCCTCAAACTTCCTCTCATAATCAATGATGTCCATGTCTCCTTGCATCAGTAGTAAAAACTCCGCCTCTCTATGGACACAAAGGGCTTGTGGAAAATATTTCTTAGTCAACTTCTCTTTAAATTGAGTCCATGTCAATTACGTTGTTCTTCTTTTGTTGGGGTACGTGATGCGGACTCCCACCAATGGCTGGCTCCTCCGACGAGCATGAATTTTGCACACAATACTTTCTGATTTTCTGGGCAATATATGTGTCAAAAGATCTTCTCAATTGTGCAAAGTGACTCTTCTGCAGCCAAAAGGTCCTTGCCGCCACGAAGCTTGGAGGGCGGTATCAATGAAACTACCCAATGATTGGCATATTTGAAGTAGTGGTTGGTGCTGTAGTAGTGGGTGATATAGGAGTGGTTTATGTTGTAATAGATGACGTTATCGGTGTGTCTTGCCCTTTCGGTGCCATTCGTGCCATTAGAGTAGCTTGTACCATTAAGACTCGTCTCATTTCTTCCATTACTCGTTGTAATGGTGCCATTTTTCTTCATACAATTGGAATGGGTTTGAAAACTTTAGAAAAATCACACTAATCACACATTATATAATGAATGGGGAATCCATCATTAGAAGATAACATATTTAATTATTAGCTAAATCCTTCATGGAGGAAACAATCTATGAAAGAATGTTTAGTGCTACTTGACTGAAAAGTAAACAAGAAACCCTACTTGACTTCAAGGTGATGATAAACTAAGTAAATCTACTAAAATCCATGCCTCTACTCCTTGCCATGGTCATCATTACTCCATCCTCCATGAATTCTAGTTTTCTTAGAAGGTAGTGACTCATCTTCTGAAATAGGTGGAGGTGCATTCTCAGGAATGCATATATCAGTAGGTACTCTATCACCCTCGAGGTATGCAGGTGCATCATCTTGGGCTTGCTCCCATAGTGTCATTAACTCTTTGCAGAAAGCCTCATAGTCAATCTCCCGAGGTAAGGTGGGTGTGGCAACTTCTCATAAATAATTATAAATTTATTCGGTCATCTCTAACCATTCTTCGGGCTGGGTATCAATATGGAGACGGGTGGCTGGACGACCAGTGACCATGTGGCCAAGTTTTCTCACGTCCCTCCACCTTCCTAACATCTCCCTAATGTGTTGGCCCATATCATGCACTGGATTCCACTGATATTCTTCATACTGCCTCACGATTTCATTTTGACAAGGCATAAATGTACACATCTTCCTACATGTCCTCTTAGTACGTGCCATCTGTGTCAAATAAACTACATAAAGTCTATATAGGTAGGTTCCTAGCACCTTTTTCGAGGACTAACATAGACATTCGTAATTTAATCATGTTCTCAAAACTCACAAATGTCTCAATCACGTTCTCAAACTCTACTTCTGTAAATTCATGTACTTTAAATGGATACAATCACTTGTAAACATTGCAATGTTATAGCATAACAAAAATTCCTCAAAACTTTCTTTACCTTAAAGTTGGCAATTAGTGATTTATTTATTTATTTATTTTAAAATCAATAGCAACTTGAAAATAGTTTCTCCATTTATGCAGTGAGGTTACAAAAATTCTTTGATCAAGCAAACCTTGACGAAACTATATGAAAATTTACCGGATGATAACAAACCCATATAAGTACAACATATAAAAACTTGAGATCTCAACAATGTCATTTGAAGTACCAAATTGTTTTTCGAATAGGCTGGTCTGAAATCCCAGATTTAACTATCACTGCTTACAAAAAAAAAATGCTACGAAGAGTTCTACGGGACTACGATTGACTTATTTTCAATTGCATATGATAAATAACTCAAAAAGGATTATTTTCCACCTTGAGATATGGAAAAATTCATTTTTTATAAATCATAGTAAAAATTTCAAAACAGTGGCAAAAGGTGGGATTTAATGAAAGACACACTTTCCCAGTTTCAAACTTTAAGGTTTTTCAGTCTTGAAAAGTAAACCCAAGCTGAAATTTATTAGACTCCACAAGGATTGTTGACAATAAAAAAGGGGACAATCTGAAATACAAGGGGTAACTCTCTTAATAATAATTATGCCATCAATGCCGAGTCACCGCATGATCTCCGATCATTCTGAAAATGTTAAATAGGAATGAGCATTTCAAGAATACTCAGTAGGCTACACAATTTATATGGAAATAATAATCATGTATATAAACATGTATTCTTACATATTGCCTTCGTTAATAATTAAATCGATGATTAAACGTTCTACTTAAGGGTCCGATGAGCCTCTGTGACCATCAGTTAAACTTAAAGTTCTAATGAACCTCTGCAACCATCAGTTAATCATGTAAAATTGAAGTTCTGATAAGCTTGTGTGACCATTAGTTAAACATAAAAATTTTCTATCATTTACATTCAAAGAGAAATCATTAAGAAGCTTTACATACTTTCATAAGCAAGTATAAAAATAACATGGATGAATGAAAATTTAATCCATATAAGAATCACTTAGTGCAGAAATCCTACCATAGTTCTAATGATCTAGCGATGACTATCTAAATTGCTATTTTCTTTCAAATCTTGAATGTAAAATGTCCTCTCCCCCTTTTTTTGGCAACTCTGGTGGCGTGAACAAGGTGGTATATTGCATAAGCAATATCTTGTGAACAGAAGAAAAGGAAACGTGACCGTGTCTTTCCGAATTAGGTGATGAAGTCCTCCCAAAAAAAAGTTTATCAATCTCATTAGTGAGAATTGATTGTTGCCTTGATAGTGGTGAATTTTTTTTTTTTTTTTCATGGTCCCAATTATGAGATAAATTCCCGAAATTTAAGTTGTAATTGTGGTCATTGGGTTTGCACAGAATTTGAATGTAACACCAATTAACTAATTAAAAATGTCTAATTTTTTAAATCAATACGTTAGTTTATTATATCTAATGACACATGATGGCTAAACCTGTGAACATGCCTGATTAATATTTTTTTTTTATATTATTCAAATATGCATTTCTTTGAGCTACAAAAATATGATCCTAACTTATCCCAATATATTTAATTTTTTTTGAAGTCTAAAATTCGCCAATTAATATGAGTTTTGAAGCTAGTCTAATTTTGATGGGAAAATTCTCGTTAAAAGAATGCTTGATTATTCTACCGTATAAAGTGACGACATAGAAACATATTTTACTATTAATCAATATCCAATTATAACGAAACGTACGAAAATGAATTAAAATAAATAAAAAATTTTTATCGCGACATGATAAGCGTTATAAAATGTATTTCATTTCGTATCGTCATCCGAGCATTTGTATGCTATACAATCAATATACACAGGGGTTATGCATGGATTTCGTGGTCTTCATTTGTTACAGAACCTATGAACATCACATGGTTATTCAGGTAAAATTATTACGAAGCCATTTAATGCAGCTGTGATGGCATACACGAAATATGAGTTTGACTACCACGGGAGGCAGCTTGATAAAATTAATAAGGGCATCTGAAAAGATTTTGTAAGCATAATTTTGATTGCTTTTAAATGTAATCAACCCGTCATTGTCTTACTCTTTTTCTCCAAACACAAAGTATAATATATTTGAATTTTCGGTTCAATCTTCATGTGTGATGTAGGAGGAGATTGGTTTCCACAGGTAGTCAGGTACGTAGTCCAGATGTCATGTGTCCAATAATCGCTTAGCGGCAATGACTAGAACATAGTAAAGTTTGTGAATTCCCCAATAAAGCCATTTAAGGGATGTCCAGCAGATTACCTGTTTGAGTCACTGAGGCATATGTTGCAAGGATGGTTTTATAAGAATCGAAATATTGCATGTGGCACTTTCATGCAGCTAGCTGGCAACCATGAAAACCTTCTGAGGTTGAATGCTAAACGGTCCGATTCCTCCAGCAGTACCAATCCCAAGTATAGAAAATTCGGACGGAGCAACTTTTGTTGTTCATCCAAGACATGAACCATGTGTCATGTGAAACACTAGGTGTGGGGATCCATTTGGGCATACAAGGGCCCGACTTAATCTCAAAAGAAAAGAGAGTAGTTGCGAACAAACAGTTCTCCTTGATTCTTGAACAGAAAGATCACTATCTGACCTAGGTGTAAGGGTAGAAGCACTTGATCATAGATCCAAAGGTAAATGATCTAAATTTAACTTTAATCTACAATAATACTTTATAAAACAATAAATACAATGATTATACTTGTAGGTTTTCGCATCAAATGAATTCTTGTATGAGGTGATGGATGATGGAACGAAGTGCATTGTAGACTTGACAAGCATGATGTGTACTTGTAACCATTTCTAGGAAATGATATTCCATGTCAACATACATTAGCAGTGACAGATGATAAGGGAGAGCCACCGTACAATAGTTGCTCAAAATGCAACACAAATTCTCATACCATGTTTGAAAAGTTGACATGCCAGTTTTGATTTATACTTGACTTGGTCAAATTTCCACGAACTCATAATAATTTTCCCATTTATTATATAATCAGCAAACCTCAGGACGTGTACCTCACAATCTTGGCTGATAACAAATGAAATGAAATATCTTCACAAGCAGTCAAAGTTAATAAAATTGACATCATACTTTCATAGAAATCATATATATTGCACGAAAAATTGCATCTTGATAACATCAAAAGAAATTGGAGAAAATAGCATCTAGATTTGCTACTCCAAGAATAAAAAGCGTCCTTCATATCTAGTTTCATCTCGAGGAATTTCAGTGGCAATATTAATGTCCAAATTGACCAAACCAATGCGATCCGAAGGGCTGGCTTGCCATGCATTAATCTTCAACATCAGGCATGGGAGTATGTATGAGAAAGCCTCGACATCATTACACACGATCCTGTCCTTAACAGTCATCCGACTGGGGTTATAGAGATTTAGGTACCTCTGCTTGATGTTAAATTAGTCAACATTTATTACAGCTCATGTACTCTCCATTAACATACTCAACCAATGATCTGGATTTGGAAATGGAGTTGATGTCCTTACTGCATGATTTGTAAGCAGCTCGTACCATCGACCCGAAGAATGAATAAGTCATTGTACTATAGAAAGTTATCAGTTTCCTAAACTTAACTGTCTTCCTGAAGTAGTAAAAACACACATTCAGATGCTCTAGGATGTTTTTTGTTAGAAAACGTAATGGTGTACGAGACTATATAGTTTCATGAAACTTATATGATTTACAGGATACGTATATGTTACCGTATCACTCAGGCAGTCATAAGGTTGCTGTAATTCGTGCTACCATGGCTTTCTATCAACAACATACCGACTAAATTGGAAAGGTAGGTTAATTATCTCTGGAAATGTCAGGAACTTGAATTTGCTACAGGGACAATAAATTGCTGTAAGTTATCAAATGTACTATATATAAATTAATTTTAGTATTGATAATGTACCAAAAATCGAGTTACATATGCCTGAGCTTGTAGCCATTACGAAACCAACTATCAAAAGCTTCATCATCGTCAATGCCGAATGATGCCAACCCTCCTTTGAAAGCATTAGATCGATGCTAATCAAATGCATTGCTAGATTGTAAGAATTGTATATTCAATGCACATCTTAATTGCGAATTGTTCTGCACAATGTCACCTATTGTATTGATCTACAAGGATCAGAAAATACACATAAATTAGTTGTATTTTCAAGAAACATCATTGAGATCGATTCTCAGCATCATGTACGATGCAATGAGCAAAAAGAACTACATTACCGGTCCAACTGTATTATATGTCGAATTGATCGAAACACCTTTATTCTTTTGTGTACATGTTGATTCATTATCTTGATTCCCATCTCTAGATTCAAGCACAACAATGACTTGAGCAGCTTGTCTTTGCATCTAAATGATTGAAATCAATTAGTTTATCTCATTACTGCATTGATACTTCTATCAATGCTAGAAATTATGTTTTGAACAGTGGTAATGAAAACGAAAATATGACTAGTGCATTAAAAATATACGTACCATTGGTGCATTCGGATTGGCTGGGACACAGCATACCACGGGTTTTATTTTTTGGCTACGTTGTTAGGTGGTGTAAAATATCAAGGAAAAGGTTCTTGGAAATATCGCCTGTTATGGAAGCAACATTTCTTGACATATCTGCAGAAATCTTGATCTGCGCATCCATCTACATTACATGTACACATCATATGTCATTTATTGAATATGCATTCAAATTGAAAATAAATTTAGATATTTTCAAATAGAACTACGTAATGCCAATCATTTTACTTATAATGTACTCATTCATTTCATTGATTGAACACTTCTTGCAATGTGATCCACTTGCAGGAGATCCACCTCCATGAAATGTAAGTCGTCATGATTTACTGTAGCAAATGCAAGTGTTTTTGGAGCGTCATCACTCCCTGGAACGTGTTCAGGGTTGCCATTCAGGTTAGCGTCATTGTTGATCGCTAACATTTCAACAATAATATTACCATTATTCTCGTCACTGTTCTGTATATCTTTGTATTGGGCAATCTCCCTAACCTGCAAAACAAAATGATGAACTTCATATATATTATAATAAACACATATAAAACAATAAAGATATGTACATACTGTGGAACATAAATACATGATCTCATTTTGTAGCGTATTTAGCGTCATTGTCGATAAGTTAGTAGGTCTGTTAGCGTAATCATGATCGCCACTGTTGGGTTTTTGATACCCAATAAATTCCGGGTTATGATGTTAACATGGGTTAATATTATTTCATAGGCATAGGCCGATGAATGAAATAAGTCCAACAACCAAGTCCATGAGCTACACCCGACCCAATTGTATTTCCCTATGGATGGCTTGAATCTTGGCCTGTTTACCCCTTTAATGGCCCAACTTAAAACCTAACCCCAGAGTATATATTTGGCTATAATCTTAGCCACTTTCTAATGATGATTGTGCGATTTTGAAAGAAGAAAAAGAGAATCCTGGCTGCTCCCCTTTGTGTGAGAAAAAAGGTCTCCAAAAGTGTTCAGAACGCTTGTATAACGTGTGCAATTAGTGGTTCCTTCATAGTATACCTTTGTGGTGTCTTCTCCTAGCCTTTGTGGCCACAAATCATCATCATTTCTTGTCCTACGTGGATACGATTGAATAGCAACCGAGGTGAATCAATTGGTTGTGGTTGTTGGTTGAGAAAAGTGCATTGGACTGAGCCCGAAAACCACCAATTTGAAGATCTTTCAAGAAAGCTTCCATTACAATTGGTATCAGAAAACCACCAATTTGAAGATCTTTCAAGAAAGCTTCCATAACAATTGGTATCAGAGCCTGGGTCACCTTCTCCGGCTAGAAATCCACCAAAAATGGCGGCGGTTTCGCATTTTTCGTAGGGGAACCGAACCTGCAATCGTGAATTCCAGCCAAACCACAAACTTTTCGATGAAACTGACCCCACACCTGGAACCAACAGGCAGAGGCGCTCCTTCCAGTGGAGCGCGTGGTGGCAGCAGTGAACTCCGACAGCGGCGCGTGGCCCATCCAACGGTGGCGCGTGGCGGCGTTTTTCGACGAACTTCCTTTGGGCACTTTTCTCATTTCAATCCCCTGAATGCACTGACACTATTCATTTTCTATTTCAGGTTACATAGAAAAAGTTGGATAATTTTGCCCTTGGTGGATCGACATTTGAAATTGCCATATATCTACAGAATTACTTTAGGCAAAAATCGTGGCTCTAAAGTAGTAAATTCGCATCTCTCTCGATTATACAGATTCAGACACGTCCGCTCTGGTAAATTGGCTTAACCCGTTAATTTTAGCATTAGCGCGTCACCGTGTGGGGGTGACAATAGGTTGGGGTTGTCATTGCTTGGCAACCATTGCTTGTGCTAGAATCTGGGTTACGTGCTCTTAATTGTTTTTGATTGAGTATTTGCTTTTGGGTTAAAATCAGTTTTTACTGTGAAACTAGTTATCTGCTAGAGATATCAGTTGTTGCATTGTTACTTCCGTTGCTTACTTATTCCGTTAGAAATACCGTGATCTTACCCGTTCGAACATTCCCTTGATCTAAGACCGCGAGTCTTATGAAACCCTGGGAATCTAGAACGATGTATACTATCTGTGACCCTAGGACTACTTTGTGTGGTTTGATTGTGTTTTGTGCATTCTCTAACTGTTGTGTAAAGGTGACAACTCACAACTTTGATTTGGAGATTTTTAATGGAAAGGGTGACTTTGTTATTTGGCAACAAAAAATGAAGGGCATTTTAGTCCAACAGAAAGTTTCAAAGGCCATTGAAGGCAATTTTTCAACTGATTTTTCACAAGAACAAAGAGAAGAAGCCGATGAGCTTACTTATACCTCAATCATTTTACACTTGTTTGACGCCGTTTTAAGAAAGGTGGGTAAACTGAAAACCACTAAAGAACTTTGAAAAAAATTATAAGACTTATATTTGCTTAAGTCTACGCCGAATAAACTTTACTTGCTCGAACGTTTTTTCAGTTTTAAAATGGATCCTTCAAAAGATCTTGATGACAATTTAGACGTGTTTAACAAATTGGTGCAAGATATAGTTAATTGTGATGAGATTGTGTCCGAAACTTATAAGGCTATAATTTTGCTCAATGCAATTCCTGATTCCTATAAGGAAGTTAAGAACGCCATTAAGTATGGTAGAGACATGTTGACACTTGAAATTGTCATAGATTCCCTTAGATATAAAGAAATGAAAATTAGGGCTGAAAAACACGATAAGAGGAATGGTGAGGTACATATGATGCTGGGTAGAACTCAATTTATACAAAATAGTCATGATGGATATCAAACTAGTGGGGAGTCAAGTGGTAATGGATGGAAAAAGAAGAGCAAAGGTAGGTCTAAATCGAAGTCTAGGACTAAAGCGAGAAAATACTATGGTTGTGGAAACACAGAGCATTTTATAAAGGATTGTCATAAGGAGAAGGGTAAGCTAAAGGTTAAGGAGAGAGATGAGGTAAATGTGTTAGCATCTACTTCCAATATAAATGGTGGTGAGGTCTATATGATTACAAGTCCCATTGTATATACTGCTAAATTAAATCTAATTGCTAATTCCCGCATGCATTTCATGTGACGTCTAAAAAGAATTGGTTTTATAAGTTGCATGAATCTAATGTTGGGCATGTTGTGCTGTGTGATAACTTTGCCTATACTATTGCTGGAATTGGTAACATAAACATAAAATTTGACACAGATTTTGTATATACGTTAAAGGATGTTAGATATATTCCTGAGTTGTCTAGGAATCTGATTTCAGTAGGGAGACTTGAAAAGGATGACTTTACTAGTAAAATTGAAAATAGTATGCTAAAAATGATCAAATGTGCTTTAGTTTCCATTAAGGGAATTAAGAAAAACGATATATATATTACTACTGGGGAAGTTATTAGAGGTGTGAACCCCTCTATCTCCTCTGCCAAGATTGATCATACACACACATGGCATAATAGACTTGCTCACGTAGGGGTCGAGGGACTTAAGCTACTTAATGAAAAATGTGCTTTTGGTAATGACTTTGTGTCAGATTTGTCATTTTGTGATCATTGTGTGCCTGTTAAGTATCATTAAACTTCTTTCTCCACGAGTGTTAATAGAGCTAAAGGCATGCTCGAATATGTGCACTCTGATCTGTGGGGTCCTGCTAGTAATCCCACATCGGGTGGGAATAGGTATTTTCTATCTATTATCGATGACTACTCTAGGAAAGTGTGGGTCTATCTTTTGAAGGATAAATTTGAGACCTTTAATAGTTTTAACAATTGCAAGAGACAAGTGGAAAACCAAACTAGTAAGAAAATCAAATTTTTAAGGGCAGACAACGGCCTAGAATTCAGCAATAAGGAGTTTGATAGTATGTGTAAAGAAAGTGGCATAACTAGACATAAGACCGTTCCTTACACTCCTCAGCAAAATGGGGTAGTAGAAAGGATGAATAGGACCATACTTGATAAAGTACGTTGCATGATGATAAGTTCCAATGTTCCTAAGTCATTTTGGGGTGAGGCTGCTATGACTGCTTGTTATTTGATAAACCTGACTCCTTCTGCTGTATTGAATGGTGACACTCCGTATGAGAGATGGTTGGGTAAACTGAGTGATTACTAGATGCTTAGAACTTTTGGCTGTACAGCTTTTTCTCATCAAAGTAAGGGTAAGCTGGAACCTAGAGCTAGGAAGTGTGTCTTTCTAGGATACCCCGATGGTGTTAAGGGTTATAGGTTATGGGATAGAAGCCAAAAAGGGGTTAAGATCATCATAAGTAGGGATGTCACGTTTAATGAGAATGAGATGTTGTATATTAAAGGGAAAACTAAACTTGAGAGTGAAGCTGAACTAGGTGAAGAGAGAGACCAGTTTAAGGTGGAGTTAGGAAAGCTCAGTACACCTGCCCTACTACTTCTAATGAGGTGGAGACTCAAGCTCAGGAACCCGAGGTGAAGAATAGTAACGAAGTAGTGATAGAAGAGCACTATAAGGAAGAAAATCCTTTAGCTAACTATAACTTAATTAGGGATAGAGAGAGGAGACAAACGAGAGAACCTAGAAGGTTCGATTTTGAATCTGAATTAGCTTTCACCCAGGCTAGTTATGAAGAACTAGCTGATAAAGAACCAAAGACCTTTGAAGAGGCAATAGGCAGTGATCAATCTAATGAATGGCTTAAGGCAATGAAAGAAGAGATGAGTTCTCTAGAAAAGAATCATACTCAGGATCTAGTACCTAGGCCTAAGAACAAATCGATTGTTGACTGCAAATGGGTCTTTAAGGTTAAGGAAGGTACTAGTAGCTCGGAACCCCTAAGGTTTAAAGCTAGGTTAGTAGCTAAAGGCTACACACAGAAGGAGGGCTTTGATTATAATGAGATTTTCTCACCAGTTGTTAAGTACACCACTATTAGAGTCATGCTCACATTGGTTGCACACTTTGACTGGGAACTTGAACAACTTGATATAAAAACTGCTTTTTTACATGTGAGCTTTATGAACAAATCTTCATGAAACAACCAAAAGGTTTTAAGGATAAGTCAAAACCTGATTATGTGTGTTTTCTGAGAAGATCCTTGTATGGGTTAAAACAATCTCCTAGACATTGGTACAAGAGGTTTGATTCCTTTGTACTCACTATAGGGTTCCAAAGAAGTAAATTTGATCATTGCTTGTATTTTCAACACAATGAGACTGATGACAATTACCTATTTTTGTTGCTCTATGTGGACGACATGCTTTTGATTGGATCATCCTCTAAGGGGATAAATAACATAAAAGCAAAACTAAGTGGTGAATTGGTGAATTTGACATGAAAGACCTAGGTAAGGCTAAGAGAATCTTAGGTATTGAAATCAAAAGGGATAGGTCAAATTCCGTTTTGATTTTGCATCAGTCTCCATAGATATCCAAAGTATTGAAAAAATTTAATATGAGTGATTGCAAACTTGTCACGTTGCCTCTTGCTAATCATTTTGTTTTATCGAAAGAACAATCCCCTTGCAATGGGCGTGAAGTAGAATACATGAGTAGAGTGCCTTACTCTAATGTGATTGGTTCCATAATGTATTTGATGGTTTGCACTATACCGGATTTAGGTTTTGCTGTTAGTACTCTCAGTAGATATATAGCTAATCCGGGCCCTGAATATTGGGAAACGCTAAAGTGGCTATTAAAGTACTTGAAGGGTACAAGTGACGTAGGTTTAAAGTTTAGTGCTAATAAAGGAGGTATAAAATTAAAGAGTTTTATAGATGCTAATACACGGGAGATAGGGATGGTAGGAAATCCACTTCGTCTTATGTGTTTACCTTATCTAATTCATGTGTTAATTGGAATTCACAGTTACAACATATTGTTGCACTATCCACTACAGAATCAGAATATATTGCTACCACTGAAGCTATTAAAGAAGCTCTATGGCTTAGAGGCCTTCTTTATGAACTATGTGTCTTGAATGATTATGTGGTAGTGTATTCTGATAGTCAGTCATCTATACATTTATGCAAGAACCCTATTTTTCACGAGCGCACTAAACACATTGATGTTAGACTTCACTTCATTAGAGATATAGTATCTCAAGAGGTGGTAAGACTTGAAAAGGTCCACACCCGCTACAACCCTTATGATATGGGGACGAAGGTACTGCCACTGGCAAAGTTTAGAAGTTGGAAGGAACTTCTAAACATTGGTACATGTAAATGATTTCCAATTTTATTGGTTTTCTATTAGAGGTATCACTAATAGGAGACGTTTTCTTTTGCAGGTCTTTTGACACCAAGGTGGAGGTTGTTAGGCAATTTGTTGTCAAACGACCCCCCGGGCTATGATGTAACCTCGGTTTTATCTATTATCAATTGACCTTAGCCATATAATTGATTTATATGTAGACACAATTATCGAGACAACCCAACCCAGATCCCTATGGACCGTTAGTAGCAACCTATTGTTAATAGTGTTGCTCATGGTTCGTCCCACTTCCTTGGAGGGCTATAGTATTAATTTGGAGCCCATTACTTTGAGTCGAGCCTTGTTTGGTCCACTAAATGAACCTAACCTAACTTACCATTTTTTTTTCACTTGCTTGGCTTATATTCTCGGCCCTTTCTCCGCCTTCACAATGAAAAATGATCTATCTCTCTCTGTGACTGCTTCTCGGCTTTTCCTCTTCTTATGACCTTTGTGGTTTCTCGTGGGCATATTATTATTCTTCATCTTGGCCAACTCTTTGTCAGTATATTGTAGCAACCGGAGGTGGGAATATAGGTGGTGGTTTTGGGCGTTTTCTCAACCCGGTGGTGGTGTCGATATATAGGTGAAATCGAGCCCGATTTTCCTTGGTAATTGCTGGAATTAGGCCCTACAGCCACATTTATTTTTTTTTGCCTTAACTCCTTCACCAGACATTCGTACTTGGATTCCACATACCTTTCAAGTCGCTGAATGTCCGAATTCATTTCCTTTTTCCCTACCATTATTTAGTTCTGTTTATATTGAATGCTCCGTACATGGTAGTGCAGTTCCTCCATAGTCTTGAGGATGTTAAGCTTGTTGGAGGAAAGAGGGGTTTACTAACTTGGATTGGCTAAGACTTTAAGGAGGACAACACTAATAGGAAGAAGGAAGTGAACGAAAGGAAACTTGTATTTCTCAACTTCAAGACGTACACACTTTCTTGGCTTATTACAAAATGGAGGACACTACCCCTTTATATAGTGTTTATATGAAGCTTCCAGTCCACATATTTTTCTAGAGAATCCTAGACCACATATTTACATAAGACTTTTAGACCACATATTGGACAAGATATTTTTCTAGAATACTCTAGACAGACTTTATAAGATCACATATTTTTCTTGACACATTACCACATTTATCACCACATATTTTACTTAGATATTTACAAGAATTTTTCTAGTAAATATTTATATATATTTTTGTAGATAATGTTTCTAGAAATGCTAGGCATGTTAAGCTTTTTAATTGATTTGGGGTCTATGGGCAAAGTCCTTGAGCCCATATTATTTAGTCCAAAAATCAAGTTTACTACTCAACATCCCCCTTAAACTTGATTTTACTATTCTAAGTAGAGTTCTTAACTTGCGGAACACGTCATGCTTGAGTGGCTTAGTGAGAATGTCGACGATCTGCTCCTAGGAGGTTACATATTTCAGTTGCATTTCTTTCTTTACAATACTTTCTCTTATGAAGTGATATTTTGTATTAATGTGCTTGCTTCTATTGTGGAATATTGGATTCTTTGCCACTGCCGATTTGTTATCAACATGGATTTCAGTTGGTTCTTCTTGTGGTACTCCAAGCGTCTTTAACAAATTTCTAAACCAAATCGAATGGTAGACACTTGATGTAGCTACAACATATTCAGCTTCACATGTAGATAGTGCTACGATCGATTGCTTCTTTAAGCTCCAAGTGAAAGCTGTGTTGACCAAGTAGAACACATACCCAGTCATACTCTTTCTATCATCACTGTCTCCGTCCCAATCGTTGTGACTATATCCAACAAGTTTGAATTCATTAGATGATGAATATACAAGGCCATAATCAAGCGTACCTTTGATGTAGCGAAGGATTCTCTTTCCAACTTTCATATGGGTCATGGTAGGTGTTTTCCATATAGCGACTAATGAGCCCAACTCCAAAAAGGATATCTGGTCTTATGCACATCTAGTATCTTAGACTTCCAACAAGACATTTAAAAACTTCTTGTGGTGTCTTATTCCACACACTTCTAGAAGACAATCGATTAGATAGATACACGATGCAATTAACAGCTTCGGCCCAAAGTTTTTTGGGCAATCTCTTACTTTTGAGCATATAACAGGCCATGTTAAGAATGGATCTATTCTTTCTTTTGATTACTCCATTTTGTTGTGGAGAGTATGGAACTTTCAATGGACTACGAATTCTATTCTTTTCATAATATTTCTCAAACTCTTTGGAGGTGAATTCTCCTCTTCTATCTAATTTCATAGCTTTTAAGCTATAGCCACTTTCTTTTTGAATAAGAGCTTGAAACCATTTGAAAGTTCTAAAAACTTCTTATTTTTGTTTGAGAAAATAGACCCAAGTCTTTCTACTAACTGTTCTTACCAAAAGAGCTTGGATTGTTTGGCTCACAAACATCCGAGTGTACAAGTTCTAGCCATTTCTTAGCTCCTGTAGATGCTTCTTTTGGAAAACTTTTCCTCGAATACTTTCCAAGTAAACATCCTTCACATAATTGATCTGCATGATTTATTCGTGGCAAACCTTTCACAATCTTTTTCTTACTCAACAACTTTAAGCCTCCAAAATAAAGATGTCCAAATCTCAAATGCCAAAACCAAGATGAATCTTTAAAACAAGCTTTTAAGCATTTAGCGACATCATTTGAGTGCTTAATGCAAAATATTCTATTTCTTGTCATAGGTGTAAGTGTTATGCCCTAAATCCAATCGATTTAGGTTGTAAACACTTTTAATATGTTTAATACATTTAATTTTGGCAAGATCTATTATTTATTTAAATTAATTTTGCGATAAATAATATTAAATAATAGAGTCCGAAGATCCAAGTTTAAGTGATTTGCTAATCACAAGGAGTTGTGATTGTGAGATACAAATTACGTATGATTGGATCTTGAATAAATCGTGGTCGTAAGTAATAACGAGATATGGATGTCGTTAATACAGATAGATCATCACGTGTGGCATTTCTTACTTGTGAAGTGAGTAGTTGATCTTACGAGCTAAAGTGTGGTAACATTTAAATGAACACGTGGATGTTTTGTTATAGAACAAAACATTGGAGACCCGCTAAGAGATTCCACATGGATAATTATCTAAGTGTCAGTGGTTAATTTCTAACGTTCGGTAGTGGAATTGGTCCTATGACTTGAGATCATCATAGTGCCTTGTATGAAGACAGTCATACTTTGACGGTGTTGGATGTTGCTCTGCTAAGGACCGCTAATACGACATCGTTCGGGTATGTCAAGAACCGTATGAAGGTTGTGAATGACCAATAGAAGATTCGTCACTCTTAGATAGTAAGAGATTGTGATATGCATTTCGTTCAATGAAGTAAATAACGAAATCATTGGCCAATGTATACATATAAGTCGAAAAGGAGTTTTCGAATAATATTGACTTAATAGTAGAATGAAAGATATGATCGATAATCGAGATTGACAAACTTCCATATCTCGTAGTTGATTGGATCATATTGACGAAGGGATTATAATTTCATGGTAAACAAACAGTTTTGGTTTTGTCATACCACGTAACATTTCTCGTCACATATGTTGCCCTGATACATTGCTAGATATCAATTTGGGACGGGGAGTGGGAATTTGTGATAAATTAAAAGGATGTTTAGTTTATCAGTTTTGATTAAATCAAAATAATATTTCACGTCATTAGGTATCGTGGTCGGGAACCTAATGGGTCGCACACAAAAGAAAATTGGAAGATTGCAAATTGTCAATTAATTAATTTAACAATCGTTGGATAAATTAATTAATTGATTTGTTATTTATATTTTCAAATTAATTAATTGGATTAATTAATTCATGGACCCGGTTTAATTAAATGGATTAATTAAATATTGGATCGGGTCAGGCCGAGCCCTTTTGAGTTTATATAAATACATGGCTAGGGTTTGAGGTCCATAAGGTTTTCATTATTCTTTCTGGCACAAGAGGAAAAATCCTAGCTATTGTAGTCTATTCTCTGTGTGGATTTCATTGGAGGCCGGACAATTGGACAACTGTTGAAGGCAGATTCAAGTTACTGAAAAAGAATAATGCAAATGAGTTTACAAAATCAAGAGAAGGTATATTTCTCATCACAATTCTTATATAAATACAAAGTTGAATCTTGAATGAGAATTGAAATTGTTTAATTCCGTTGTGTATCTTTAAATAAATTTCCAACAGTGGTATCAGAGCCAACTTTGTATTTGTTAGGAATTGATTTACATATTGATTAAATTAAAAGTTGATTTAATCATGTTTATCCATGAATTTAGCAATTGTAGTTTTAATTTTATTTTTCCAGAATTTGATTTTGAAAAAAAAAATTTGGGTCGAGTGGCGACAACGTCGGTGCCCGCCCGCCATCACCACTAATACAGCAGCGCGCTGCTAAGCGTCGGTAGTAGCGACAGCAACGGCAGGTGCCGCTGCGGACTGCAGTGGTAGTGAGGCTATTGCAGCAGCTGCCGCTGCCGGCTGTTGGGCGGGGCGGCGCAAGGAAGAAAAGAAATTCATTATTATTATTTTTTTTTAAGGTTTTGGTTGGAGACGGGGGCCTCATTTGCAAATAATACAATTACCGGCCCCTGGTTGCAATTCTGAAAGGGGATCAATTTGCAATTTTTAAATGGAGGACTTTTCTGCAATTTACGAATAATGAAGCCCTATTGTTAAATTTTAAATTGGGTCAAATTTGCAATTTCAAAAAGGTGTTTTAAAATTTGTATTTTAAAATTGGTTTTAAAATGATTTTTTAATTGGGTTTGACCCATACTCTAATTTTGACCCAAAATTAAAATTTATTTGAAATTTGACAACTTTTATATTTTGTTAAAATTAGATTTTAACTTAAATATTTAATTTTGACCCTTAATTGAATTTTTATTTTATTTGGGAATTTTGCCCTATATTAAAATATTAATTCAATTTTATTAGAGTTGGACTCTAATATTATATTAATTAAAATTTGATTTCAATTAATACCACTTCCCAATGCATATTAAAATTTAGAGTATGAATCTAATTCAACAATTAATTAAAATTCGATTTTGATTAAATTACTTCGCCCAATGGTTATGTAATTAGAGTTGGACTCTAATCTAATTCGGGATTTAGTTAAATTTTGATTTTAATTAAATAGGCCCCCAATTAAATTAATTAATTAATATGATTAATTAATTATTTAATTATTTCGATCCAAAAATTTTGAATTAGTTTTGATGACTATAATTGCTAGATTTATGAGACGTAGCATATAATATTAGATATTATACATAGGAAACATTTATGTGATGAATGTTTATGGATGATTATGGACTCGACCACATGAATGTGTTGAATGATTGATTTACTTCTTGTTGTTTTATAGGTCTGCGAGCCCTTAATTGTTTTGGACCTACGAGTCCGTTGTTATTATTGTTGCTATGGGCCTGTGAGCTCTTTATTATATTGGACCTGCGAGTCCGTTGTTATTGTTATTATTATGGGCCTGCGAGTCCAATTTTTTTTAGACTTGCGTGCCAACTAGTATAGGATACATGTTGCAGTTTAACTAATTGAAGGAGCAAGAAGAGGTGGACACCATGGAGATGGTGCATTGGTATTGATCCAATGTTGTACCCCTTAGGAGTTGACAAACTAGTCTTCCCTTTGGCTCGGGAAAACTAGATAGAACAAGTTCATAGTCATCCATACTATTATTTATATATATTTATTCGTATAGTAGATGAATATTTAAATATATATGTATATAATTGCTTGATGAGACCATTGCACGTTAAATCCCTCGTTAAAATATTAAGTTACTATTATTTGCCTTCCATCATTATAGTGAAAAACGAGAATCCTAAATCGACCTTAACTTGTTGAGTACACTCAAGGCTGGTCTATTAGGGATATATTTGACACTATAAAATATTTGATATTTTTAAATGATGGGTTTGATTAACTAAAATTTATCTTTTGTTGAGTACACTCAAGGAGATAAGTTTTAGAGACATATTAAGCTAACACATAAGATGTGTGAAGACAAAAGAGTTGTCAGTTTAATGATCTTGGAGTTGTATGGAGATACAATTGATAATATTATCTACCCAAATGTTTTATTAAGATTTGTTGAGTACACTCAAGATCTTGATACAATGAATGGGATCTCAGCCCACTGGGAATCAAATGTGGATTCAAATAATTTATGTATGAGGTCATGAATTTATTTTAAACAGTGGGAGCACGTTTAATTAAAGTCCATATTGAATTTGTGCATATGCATTATAATACATATTAATTCTATATTTTTTCGTCATTTACAGTTTTTGAATCATGAGTAATCATATGAATTTGAGAGGCATACTGGATGCCAACAAACTGACCAGACCAAATTTTCTCGATTGGCACCGCAATTTGAGAATCGTTCTGAAGCATGAGAAAATTGGATATGTCCTTGAGCAGCCCTTTCCAGTGGTGCCTACTGAAAATTCCATTCAGGAAGAGGTGGTTGCTTACAACAAACACAGTGATGACGATAACACTACAGCATGTGTGATGCTTGCAGCTATGTCACCTAAGTTGCAGAAGCAACATGAGGGTATGAATGCTTACACTATGATTTTTCATCTCAAGGAGTTGTATGATGAACAATGTCGTGTGGAGAGGTATGAGACCCCTAAACAACTATATCGGTGTAAAATTGGAGAGGGATATTCAGTCAGTGCTCATGTAATGAAGATGATTAGTTTCATTGAAAAACTGGGTTCATTGGGTTTTATCATGGATCATGAACTAAGTATTAACTTGGTTCTACAATCTCTGCCAGATAGTTATTCATAGTTCATTATGAACTTCAATATGAATAAGATCGAATGCACACTCCCTGAGTTGCTTAATATGCTTAAAACTGTGGGGCCCAATGTCAAGGCTAGCACTGGGCATGTCTTAGCTATTCATTCCTCCAAGGGCACTAAGAGGAAAATCAAAGGAAGTTTTAAGAAAACATCCAAAAAGGCTAAGGTCAATAACAAAGCAGTCAAAGCAGGCAAGGACAATACCAAATCTGATGACCCATGCTATCACTGTGGAGTGAAAGGTCATTGGAAGAGGAATTGCAAGGTTTACCTTGCTAGCTTGAAGGGAAATAAGTCTTTTGAAACTTCTACTTCAGGTATTTTTGTAATTGAGGTTAATATGTCTACTTCATTAGCTTCTTGGGTATCAGATACCGGATGTGGATCTCATATTTTTATAAATATGCAGGGATTAAAGAGAAGTAGACCACTGCAGAAAAGAGAAGTTGACCTGCGCATGGGAAATGGAGCAAGAGTTGCTGCATTAGCTGTAGGGACATACTTCTTACCACTGCCTTCGAGCTAAGTATTAGAATTAGAAAATTGCTATTTTGTTCCCGCCATTACTAAAAACATTATTTCTATTTCGTGTTTGGACATGAATGGTTTTTCAATTAATGTTAAGAACAATCGTTGTTCGTTTTATAAAGATGAGATCTTTTATGGCTGTGGTGTTTGCAAACTGGAATTTATATTCTTGATACTGAGTCGTCTATTATGAATATAGAAAATAAAAGGCATAAAAGTGATAATCTAAATAATACATACCTCTGGCATTGCAGACTGGGTCATCTTAACGACAAACGCATTTCCAAGTTACATAAAGATGGATACTTGGGGTCAACTGATTTTGAATCATTTGACAAATGCGAGTTGTGCCTGTTAGGCAAAATGACCTAGTTTCCTTTTATTGGAAAAGGAGAAAGAACCAGAGAATTGCTGGGACTAATACATACTGATATATGTGGACCCATGTCAATAACTGCCAGATGTGGTTTCTCTTACTTCATCACATTCACTGATGATTATTCTAGATATGGTTATGTGTATCTGATAAAATTCAAGCATGAAGCACTTGAAAAGATCAAGGAATTCAAACTTGAAGTGGAGAAACAGTCTGGTAAAAATATTCTCACGCTGAGATCAAATCGAGGTAGAGAATATTTAAAGGGAGAATTTTAGATTATCTAAAAGAGAATGGAATTCTCTCGCAGTGGACTTTTCCATATACACCGCAACATAATTGTGTATCTGAACGGAGGAATTGCACTTTGTTAGACATGGTGTGATCTATGATGAGCCATGCAAACATCCCAAAATCATTTTGGGGTCATGCACTAATTGCTGTGTGCTACACACTTAATCCTGTCCCATCTAAATCAGTCGACAAAACTCTGTACGAGCTATGGAGAGGAAAAAGACCAAACTTATCTCACGTGAAAGTTTGGGGCTATGATGCTTATGTAAAGCGAAATGAATCAGATAAGCTTGAGGCTAAATCAGATAAATGCGTATTTATGGGATATCCAAAAGAGACAATTGGATATTAGTTTTATAATTCTGTTAAGAAGAAGGTGTTCATCTCAAGACATGCCATATTCCTAGAGAAAGAGTTTATTCTAGGAGAGGATAGTGGGAACAAACTAGAACTTGAAGAAGTTCAAGATTCCACAGATACTGTTGACCAATTAGATGAACCTGAGTCTGATCCTACACCTGTTGATGGACAGACTCTTGTCAGGATGTAGAGAACCCTGAAGACACTCCAGCTCAACGTAAATCAAGTAGGATCATTCAACCTCCCAGAAGGTACGAATTCACGGTTACTAATCAAGTATTATTAGTCGAGGATGATGAACCTACAAATTACGCAGAAGCGAAGTCAAGTGTTGACTCGAAGAGATGGCAAGAATCCATGGAATCCGAAATGAGCTCAATGTCTGTGAACAAGGTTTGGACCTTGGTCGACCTTCCAGGTGGGATAAAACCAATAGCTTGTAAATGGGTTTACAAGAAAAAGGTCGATGTGGATGGAAACATCCATACATATAAAGCAAGGCTAGTAGCGAAGGGTTACACACAAAGAAAAGGCATTGACTTTGATGAAACTTTTTCGCCTGTAGCCATGCTAAAGTCCATTTGAATTTTGCTTACAATAGCTGCACACCATGATTATGAGATATGGCAAATGGATGTCAAAACCGTTTTCCTTAATAGAAACTTACAAGCGGAGGTGTATATGACACAGCCTGAAGGTTTTGAATCCAAAGGAGCCAACAGATGTAAGCTAAATAGATCCATTTATGGATTAAAGCAAGCCTCTAGGAGCTGGAATCTTCATTTTGATGAGACAATCAAAAGGTTTGATTTTATCAAAAATGAAGATGAACCGTGTGTTTATAAGAAGACAAGTGCGAGCGCGGTCGTATTCCTAATATTATATTTCGATGACATATTATTAATAGGAAACGACATCCCAATGCTTCAATCGATAAAATTATGGTGATCAAAGAATTTCACCATAAAAGATATGGGAGAAGCACCGTATATCTTGGAAATCAAGATATATAGAGATAGATCTAAAAGATTACTAAGCTTATCTCAATTTTCGTACATAGATAAAATCTTGAGAAGATTTAATATGGAAGAATTTAAAAGAGGTTTATGTCCCATGTCACATGAGATTTACCTCTCAAAAGATATGTGTCCTAAAACACATGATGAAAAGAGTCGTATGGATAAGATTCCTTATGCTTCGACGATAGGATCTATCATGTATGCGATGCTATGCACAAGACCAGATGTTTCATATGCTCTAAGTGTTACGAGCAGGTTTCAAGCAAACCCTGGTGAAAAATACTAGATAGTGGTTAAGAACATTCTTAAGTACTTGAGAATGACTAAAGATGTGTTCTTAATCTATGGAGGAAATGAACTGAAAATTCATGGGTATACTGATGCTAGTTTTCAAACTGACAAAGATGATAGCAAGTCTCAATCAGAATATATATTTACTGTCAAAAATAGAGCGGCTAGTTAAAAAAGTTCCAAACAGGAGACAACCGCTGATTCAACAACAGAAGTCGAGTACATTGCTGCTTCTAAAGTAGCGAAGGAAGCTGTCTGGATCAAGAAGTTTATTAATGAACTTGGAGTCGTTCCTAGCATTGTTGATCCCATACCTTTGTATTGTGATAACAATGGAGCCATTGCACAAGCGAAGGAACCGAGGTCTCATCAACAATCCAAACATGTGCTAAGGCGATATTATCTCATCAGGGAGATTATACAAAGAAATGACGTAACGATAGAGTGAGTTCCCACAGATGATAGTATTGCAGATCCACCGACAAAGTCGCTGTCACAACATAAACATGATCGTCATGTGGACGCTTATGGTATTAGATACATGAGTGATTGGATCAAGTGCAAGTGTGAGTTTGTAAGTGTTATGTTCTAGATCCAATCGATTTAGGTTGTAAACACTTTTAATATGTTTAATGCATTTAATTTTGGCAAGATCTATTATTTATTTAAATTAATTTTGTGATAAATAATATTAAATACTAGAGTCCAAAGATCCAAGTTTAAGTGATTTGCTAATCACAAGGAGTTGTGATTGTGAGATACAAATTACGTATGATTGGATCTTGAATAAACCGTGGACGTAAGTAATAACGAGATACAAATATCGTTAATATAGATAGACCATCACGTGTGGCATTTCTTACTTGTGAAGTGAGTAGCTGATCTTACGAGCTAAAGTGTGGTGACACTTAAATGAACAAGTGGATGTTTTGTTATAGAACAAAACATTGGAGACCCGCTAAGAGATTCCACATGGATAACTATCTAAGTGTCAGTGCTTTATCTCTAACATTCGGTAGTGGAATTGGTCCTATAACTTGAGGTCATTATAGTGCCTTGTATGAAGACAGTCATACTTTGACGGTGTTGGATGTTGCTCTGCTAAGGGCCGCTAATACGACATCGTTCGGGTATGTCAAGAACCGCATAAAGGTTGTGAATGACCAATAAAAGATTTGTCACTCTTAGATAGTAAGAGATTGTGATCTGCATTTCGTTCAATTAAGTCAATAACGAAATCCTTAGCCAAGGTATATATATAAGTCGAAAAGGAGTTTTTGACTCATATTGACTTAATAGTAGAATGAAAGATATGATTAATAATCGAGATTGATACACTTTCATATCTCATAGTTGATTGGATCATATTGACGAAAGGATTATAGTTTCATGGTAAATGAACAGTTTTGGTTTTGTCATACCACGTGATATTTTCCGTCACATGTGTTGCCCTGATACATTGCTAGATGTCAATCTGGGACGGCGAGTGTGAATTTGTGATAAATTAAAAGGGTGTTTAATTTATCAGTTTTGATTAGATCAAAATAATATTTCACATTGTTAGGCATCGTGGTCGGGAACCTAATGGGTCGCACACAAAAGAAAATTGGAAGATTACAAATTTTCAATTGATTAATTTAACAATTGTTGGATAAATTAATTAATTGGATTTGTTATTTATATTCCCGAATTAATTAATTGGATTAATTAATTCACGGACCGAGTTTAATTAAATGGATTAATTAAATATTGGACCGGACTGGGCTGGGCCGATGGCTAGGGTTTGAGGTCCATAAGGTTTTCATTATTCTTGCTAGCACAAGAGGAAAAACCCTAGCTGTTGCAGTCTATTCTCTGTGTGGATTTCATTGGAGGCTGGACAATTGTACATCTGTGGGAGGTAGATTCAAGTTGCTGGAAAAGAATAACGCAAAGGAGTTTGCAAAATCAAGAAAAGGTATATTTCTCATCACAGTTCTTATCTAAATACAAAGCTGAATCCTAAATGAGAATTGAAATTGTTTAATTTCGCGTGCATGTTTAAGTAAATTCCCAACAATAGGGATTTTGGCAATCAAATTTTCTCTTTGATCTCTTATGGAAAGATTATGATTTTTCAAATGAATATCATAGCCATTCTCTAAGAGCTCTCCCAAACTTAAAATGTTATTCTTCATATTGGACCCATAACAGACATTTAAGATAAATTGATGCATACCATTTTTCAAGCGAATCAAGATTTTACATTTTCCTTTCATTGGGATCTTGGATTCATCTCCAAATGTAATGTTTCCGCTTACTGATTTATCAAGCTCCACAAACATATTTTTTCTTCTACACATATGGTTACTTGCTCCTATATCCAAATACCAAATGTTCTTTTTTTCGCTCTCTTCATCTTTGTAATCCAACAGTAGTGCTGGATCTACTTCACTTTCCCGACAAACATAGTTGGCTTTCTCCTCAACTTGGTTAGTAATATTTCCACATTCTGAAACATAATGACCAAATTTTTGACAATTGTAACATTTAATTTGAGATTTGTCATACCTTGGCCTTTCATTTTGTCTCGTACCTTTTCCTCTTCTACGACCTCTGGTGGAAAATGAGCTTTGTCTACTTTCTTCCTTGTAGAATGCACTTCTTCCTCGATCTTGACCTCGTCCTCTTCCTCTTTGGCTTCTTCTACTACCAAACCTTCCTTTACCCTCGTTGAAAGTGAGCTTTTTGAAGAGCTTGCTCTAACGACTCTTCTTCCACCTTTTTCTTTAGTCTTTCCTCATGGCCTTGTAAAAGATCCCATGAGTTGATCGACACTCATACTATCTAGATCTTTAGATTCCTCAATGGCTACAACTATGTAGTCAAATTTAGAATATGAAGACCTAAGTATCTTCTCAATTACTTGAGTGCCATTCAACTTTTCTCCATTCCTCTTTAATTAATTCACAATAGCCAATACTCTAAAGAAGTAATCAGAAATTGATTCCGATTCTTTCATATGTAAAGTTTCAAACTCGCCTTGAAGTGTTTGGAGTCGAACCTTGCTCACCTTCTCAACTCCTTTGTGGGAGTTTTGGAAGATCTCCCATGCTTCCTTACTTGTAGTAGCACAAGCTATTTTCTCGAACATGCCTTCATCTAAGGCTTGATAGATGAGGGTGAGTGCCTTCTTGTCCTTCTTCTTTGCATCCTTCAAACTATCTATTTGTGCTTGGAATAGAGCGACCTCATCTTGTGCCTCCGTGTAGCCTTTCTCTACGATCTCCGAGCATTGCTTTCATCCTTATGCTCCAATTGTCGTAGTTATCCTTGTTGAGTTGGGGAACTTGAAAAGGAATCATCCCACTTGCCATTTTTCACAAAAACCTTAGGATGCCTGTATGTCTAATCTATGCAGAGTGGGTGCTCTATTCAGCAATACAGGATGCCCCTACATAACTTCCTGAAGTATTTCCTATACAATCCAATTTGTTGGAGGAAAGAGGGGTTTACTAACTTGGATTGGCTAAGACTTTAAGGAGGACAACACTAATAGAAAGAAGGAAGTGAACAAAAGGAAACTTGTATTTCTCAACTTCAAGACCTACACACTTTTTTGGCTTGTTACAAAATGGAGAACACTACCCCTTTATATAGTGTTTACATGAAACTTCTTCAAGACTTACACACTTTTTTGGCTTGTTACAAAATGGAGGACACTACCCTTTTTTATAGTGTTTACATGAAACTTTTAGTCCACACATTTTTCTAGAGAATCCTAGACCACATATTTACGTAAGACTAAAGACTACACATTGAACAAGATATTTTCCTAGAATACTCTAGATAGAATTTATAAGATCACATATTTTTCTGGACACATTACCACATTTATCACCGCATATTTTACTTAGATATTTACATGGATTTTTCTAGTAAATATTTATATAGATTTTTCTAGAAAATATTTCTAGAACTGCTAGGTATGTTGGGCTTTTTACTTGATTTGGGGCCTATGGGCAAAGTCCTTAAGCCTATATTATTTCGTCCAAAAATCAAGTTTACTACTCAACAAAGCTGTACATAAGATTGATAAGACCAGTGATTATGTTTTGAAAATATATAAAGACAGTGTGTAAAGAAAACTTTTGAATTAAAGTAAATATGTTACATTCGACTTCTGTTTTATTATTCCTTTTAACAAACTAAATGGCATAAATTTTTAACCTGTTGCTCAATTGATGTGTCGGGGATGGTCCGTTTGGGGCAAGAGATAAAATCACCCTTTGATGTAGTAGGTTTGACTTTCACTTTTTGATTATGAACACAGGCTTCAACAGCCTCGGGGCCATGGCGGCTAATGCCAATAGGTTTAAACTCACGTTCCCTGATGGGTAAACCAGCAAAATATCCTGCCTGCATCTCCACTTTGCTAGGATGGGTATCAAGAAATTCGAACTGGAAATGTAAGAAGGAACAATCCACAAAAATAACAAAAATCAACTTCGATAAAAGTCAAAATAATTATAGGTCAAGAAGAATACTCTATATTCATACCTCGTCAAGATCATACAGTATCTTGTCCAGATCTATAAGAAAAACACGAGTATCATCCGTTGACTAGTTTAAAATTTGAGGTGAAGTGCGAGAAATTCTGATACACTTTACTGGTTAACAATGGGATCGACTCGTATATCTATAACTGGAAAGCGAGTTGGAATCGATATAGTCTATATGAAATTATAAACTTTGAATGACATAAATTTTATTTGGGCTTCTTGAGAGCAATTTTCATGTGGAAGTGTGTGTTTTGGTACAGCTCCTTACCCTACGTGAACAAATCGATGTACATAGAGTCCACGATTTGCACTAATACTTCGTTTACGACGGTGGGCTGTGGGGTTGTATACAGGAAGGATGTTAAAAGGTATAAAATCCCTAACTTCACAACATCTTTGTCTGGCGTGTTCTGGGGATGGTTTAGAAAAGTCTGTTCAAAATTCTTCATGTACATGCTTTTCATGTCGCTGAAGTAATTCCTTTTTAGTCTGCATTTGCCAATTTTAAACGAACTT
Source organism: Olea europaea var. sylvestris (assembly GCF_002742605.1). Lineage (NCBI taxonomy): Eukaryota > Viridiplantae > Streptophyta > Magnoliopsida > Lamiales > Oleaceae > Olea > Olea europaea. Next base: position 55,148 of record NW_019231051.1, read on the forward strand.
ATGTTGTTTTCTCCAATGCATTACAATCCAGTTACTATACAGAATTCTTGAATTGAAAATCTAAGGAGATTCTCGGCAACATTAAACCACATCTCATTGTTGTTAGATTGCTTCACTTCCATCAAAAGCATTTTTTGTATTATTTGGTGTTGAATCTGAATATAATTCATATGGAGAAAGTGTCCAAAACAAGTTCTCGAAAAAATTTGCTTCCGTGTTTCAATTAGATTGTCTTTTAGATCTAAGATTACATCTTCTTTGAAGATGATATTAACGTTGGTACCTACCCTATTCCCTGCTTCTAGGAAGTATACAGAATCCTGTACCATTAAGAAAAAAATAAAAGATGATGTTAGTTTATTCAGAACCATAAATGTAAAAGAATAATGTCAGCATTTATTAAAAATATGCATTAGATGTTTATGTAAAAAAAAGAAAAATGCACTTCACGTTCTCGTTCTGTTTCATTATAGGCAGACAATTTCATCATACTATTTATTGAGACAAAAATAACGAATAAAGATTAGAAACATGTCAAAAGCATGAAAATCTTTCTTGAACCTATTAAAAGATTGTCATAAGTTTAAGTACAAGGGTATACACAAAAATTAAATCGTAAAATAGGAATTGCGAACATCATATTAAGGTTGTTAATATCAAATACTTAAAACTGAATAAAAAAGCATAATTACATGTGGCAATAAAGTAGCATGTCGTACAAAATTTAACAAAGTTTAAATAAAATTTTTGACGCTGTCATAAAATTGAATATAATTTCCTATTTTACACCTGCATATTCACATTCGTCTCAAGTAAAAAACATGATGGAACAAATGAAGGTTAAACAAAATTTTGGCATTCATCGTAATATAGAACATAATGGCCTATTTTACACCTATCTATTTCTATCGTCTTAACTAAAAAACGACTGACCTATGATGATGCATCATACAACATGTATATTAGATTTTACATACTTCATAACTTAAAAATATTTGGCATACCTTAAACTGAAATGAAAAAAGAACAAAATGGAACCAAGCAGTGTTAAACCACCCCAAGAACAAGTACATGTGGTTTGTGTTGAGAAAGCACCGACTTTTGCTTTTTGGTTGTTAAACCTAGAACATCATCTTCGATTGGCCTCTTACCTTTTCTTCTCTAATTTGTTCTTCACATATGTACATTTAGAACTGGTGTCCATGACTCTTTCACCTGATGGGTGGGTGTCGTCATCTTTTGATTATGAGGTTATATTAATCAAACGGGTAATACGATGAGGAGTGTTGGCCAGTTCATTTTTTGGTATGACATTCTCACTTGACTTGGATGAAGTACCTAATTGCTGGGTCTTGATAAAACCCAATGACAATTGACATTTCAGTGCAACCACGACTAGAGTCTCCTCGATGTTTTTCATTACTCATATGGAGCCGAGTGAAGGTGTCGAGCTAGGGTTTTATAACCCTGACATGTAACGAATCGACTAGAACTGAAGAATCAATTAGTTGAATGAGTGATATGGAGTGACATATTCTCTGTGGTAGATCAGTAGAAGATCGAATTAGTGATTTGGCAGCAAGAATTTCTTGATGGTGATTTTGGAGAGACGAAGTCTTGGGGATTTTGGAAGTGGAATATGAAAGGATGCTAATTCAGGGATTTAGTTCATTGATTGGCATAATATGGGTGTGTTTGTTGTATACGAATTCAAGGGTATGTTTGATGGAGAAATCTTAGCCTGGTGATGAATTGTTTAATATTTGGATAATTTCTCACATTCCATTTTACTATATAAAAAAATAGTATATATGGTTAATAAAATGTTGAATAGTAAATCATAAATATTTATTGAAAATTAGGTATGTGGCATAATTTCCAATTTAATTAATTAGATTAATTAAACATTGGATTGGATTAAGTTTAAGAGACAAGCCAAGTCTAGTTGGACTTAAATTAATATGCCATTAAAGTTTCAGAAATAACGATTGATATTTTTGCTAGCACAAGAAAAAAAACCAAAATTCTCTCATCCTTGTTCCCTGTGTGAATTTTTGTTGGAAGCTGAATAATTGAACAATTGTGGATTACAGATCCTGATTATTCGTAATCCAAGATCAGCAAAAGAGTTTGTAGAATTTATTAAAAGTATTATTCTAAACACATTCTCTATCTAAATGCAAAGCAGTTCCTTGGTGAGAATTGAAAAATAATATATTTTTCGTTGTACTTAATTAAGCAAATTCCCAACACACCGGAAAATTTTTAAATAGAAATACAAATGTGGGAGGTGAATAGTCACTTCTTTTTGTTCCTAAGTCGGTGAAATTTCCTCTTTTCCACATGAATTCGTATACTGCAATCCATGAAAAATTTACATAACTAATCATAAATAAGATGATTGTGCATGATCGTACATGCCTTTTTCACTTTTTAAATAATAGGATTACAGCAATTATGGAAGACATTTAGCATATTAAGTGATTAAAACATAATACACGATTAAGTATTCAAGTAAGACTAACAAAATTCATTCATGCTAGTGACACATTTAACTTTCGACAAAAGCAGACTGCTAAAAGGTCACCACTATATATAAATGGACATAGTGGTTAGGGTAATGACCAATATTGCCAATTTCCAAATACCAGATGGAAAAATGGTTGTTTCGCAATATTTGATATTGACGACCCCTGCCTGCAATTCCATTTCAGGGCCTATTTGCAATTATAAATGGAAGATCTTCTCTGCAATTTTAGTATTTAGAGAGAGGTCTGTGTATAATGCTAAAATGGGTCAAAATGTAAATTTCCAAGATGTGTTTCGATGTTAAATTTGAAAAGGGTTTTCAATTTGATTTTAAAAGGTCTAATCTTAAATTTAATTTTAACCAAAAATTTCTTATTTTGACCCAATTAAAATTTTATTTAAAATTGACAACTTTTTATATTATCTTTAAAATTTTCTTTTAACTTAAATACTAAACTTTGACCCTAAATTGAATTTTATTTTATTTAGAGTTTTATCCTAATTTAAAATGTTAATTCATTTATAATTGAGTTAGACTCCAATTTGATATTTAATTAAAATTTGATTTTAATAAATTATCTCACCCTAATATATTCTTGAAATTAGAGTTGGACTTTAATTTGACATTTGATAAAAATTTGATTTTAAGTAAATTGTCTATCCCTAAAAATATTCTTGGAATTATAGTTCAACTCTAATTGGGTGTTTAATTAAAATTTGAGTTGTATTAAATAAGTTCTCCCTAATATCTTAAATTTAGAGTTAGACTCTAAAAGATATTAAATTAAAATTTGATTAAATCTGCTCTACAATTGTGGAATTAGAGTTGGACTCTAATTCAATATGTAATTAAAATTTGATTTTAATTAAATAAATTTGCTATATAAATTAATTGATTAATTAATTATTTCATTGTTCCGATTCATTTGTCTAATTAGTTTAGACGACCTTAATTGCTTAACACTTGAAATATATATGTGTGCATAATACTAGATATTATATAAGAAAGCATTTATATTGTGAATGTTTTAATAGTAGGTGATTGTAGACTCAATCATATGTAAGTATTGAATGGTTAGTTTTATTCTAGTTGTTTTAAAGGCATGCGAGCTCTTATTTATTTTGGAGTCCGTTGTAATTTTATGGGCCTACGTGAATTAGGCCTACGTGCCAACTAGTATAAGATACAGATTAAAACTGGACTGATTGAAGAAATAAGAAGAGGATGAGACCATACAGATGGAGCATTGTACGAGTCAATGCAGTGCCCCTTGGGAATTGATGAACTAGACTTTTTTTTATGACTCGGGAAGACTATTTATTAAAAATCCATAATAGTTCATGCTATTATATTTATGTTTATTTGCATCCTATATATATAAATATGATGAGACATTTGCATGATAAAGCACTTGCAAAAATATTAAGTCGATTTATTATTAGCCATCCATCATTATATTGAAAAATGATAATCCTAAATTGTCTCAGCTTGTTAAGTATGGTCTATTAGGATTATGTTTGACACTATCAAATATTAGATATTTCTAAATGATGGGTTCGACTTAACTACAATTTATCTTTTGTTGAGTATACTGAATGATATAAATTCTAGAGGCATGTTAAGCTAATAAATAAGATGTGTAAAGACAAATAGTTGTCAATTTAATAATATGAGAGTTGTCTCGTATGGAGATACAACCGATATCAGTACCTACCCAAATATTTTTTTAAGATTTGTTCAGTAAACTTAAGGTCTGTATATAAAAAATGTGATCTCAGTCCACTGGGAGTCGAGTATGGATTACATAAATTTATGCGAGAGTCATAAATTTGGGTTAAATAGTGGGAACATGTTTAATTTGATAAAATGCCATGTTAAATTAATTGTTTTGTTTTATATATTATTCTTTTACTTTTTGTCATTTATATTTATTGAATCATGAGTAACTGTATTTATTTGAGAGGCATACTGATTGTTCTTAGGCATGAGAAAATTGGTTATATCCTGCTAATGACTTGACTAAGGAAGATGTGACTGCTATAATAACATAGAGATGATGATAGTATCGCAACATGTGTAATGCTTGCGTTATGTCACTTGAGTTACAAAAGCAACATGAGGGAATAGATGATAACACATAATTTTTCATTTTAAAGAGTTTATGATGAATAATGGAGTGTGGAAGGATATGAGACTTCTAACCAACTATATTGGTAAAAAATAATAGAGTGATTTCCAGTCAGTGCTCATGTACTAAAGATGATTGGCATTGAGAAGTTGTCTCAATTGAGTTTAATCATGAACTGTGAAATAAGTATTAACTTAGTTCTGCAATATCTACCAAAAAGTTATTTATAGCTAATTATTTATTTTAATATGAATAAATTCAAGTCACACTCATTGAGTTGCTAAACATACTTAAGATTGGTAAGCCTAATATCAAAGTTAGTAGTGGGGAAGTCATTGATTCATCTCAGGGTACTAAGAAAAGTTCTAAATGGGCTTTGGGAAAGCATCAAAGATGGCTAAGACAATCTAATTAAATAAGGACATCATCAAGTCCGATGACCTTGATATCATTATAGGATAAAAGGTCATCAAAAGAAAAACTGCAATGCTTATGTCTTCTTTATTAGTCTCTTGGGTATTAGATATCAAATATGGATCTCATATTTGTATAAATATGTAGAGATTAAAGGAAGTAGACTACTGTAAAATTGAGAAGTTGACCTAACACATTGAAAATGAGCAATGGTTGCTACATTTCCTATAGAAGCATACTTTTTGTCATTGTCTTTAGGCTTAATATTAAAATTAGAAAAATATCATTTGTTCTTACCATTACCAAGAACATTATTTCAATTTCATGTTTTGACATAAATGTAAATGTTAAGGACAATTGTTGTTCACTTGTTCTTGATAGGATCATAATAGTTATCGTAAATTATGAAATGATATTTATATTCTATAATGAGTATAGAAACCAAATGCGTAAAAATGATAATCTAAATAACACATATCAGGCATTGCAAACTTGGTAACATAAACGAAAATGCAATTCCAAAATTACATAGAGATGTATATATAGGGGTCAACTAATTTTGAATCATTTGAAAAATTCGAGTCGTGCCTATTAGGCAAAATGCCACACCCATTTGACTTGAAAATGAAAAAGAGCTGTATAATTATTGGGCTAGATGCATAGTGATGTATGTGGACCCATGTCAATTATTGCTATCTCATCACATTTACTAACAACTATTTCATAAATGCTCACATATACTTGAAGAGATTCTAGAATGAAACTTTTGAAAAGTTCAAGGGATTCGAGCTAGAAATAGATATACAATTAAGTAAATATATTCTCACACTACGATTGATTGAGGAAGAGAATATCTTAAAAAGTGAATTTTTAGATTATCTAAAAGGGGATGGAATTTTCTCGTAGTGAACTCTACCATATACACCACAACATAATGGTGTATATGAAAATATGAATAATACACTATTAGATACAGTGAGACTAATGATGTACCATGCAAACCTCTCAAAATTATTTTAGCGTCATAAACTAATTGCTGCATGATACACACTAAATCGTGTTCTATCTAAATCGATTGATAAAATTCCATACAAGTTATGGAAAGGAAGAATGTCCAACTATTTGGGGGCTTGATGATTATGCAAAACGCACTGAATCGGATAAGTTTAAGTCTGGATTCAATAAACACACGTTTGTGCGATATTGAAAAGAAATATTTCAATATCAATTCGAGAATTCAATTGAGAAGAAGGTGTTTGTCTTATGACATCATATTCTTAGAGAAAGGATTTTATTTTGGAGAAGACGGTGGGAGTATAACTGATCTTTAAGAAAATTCAAGAATCTGTATATATAGTTGACCAAGTAGATGAAACTGAGTCTGATCCCATATCTTCTAAGAGCCATACTCTTGATTAGGAAATAGAGACTCCTGGGAGGGACATGTCAGCTCCATGTAAATCTTGTAGGATTATTTAACCTCCTAAAAGGTACGAATTCAAGATTAGTAATCATGCATTACTAATCAAGGATGATGAACGTACTAATTAGATAGAAGCAAAGTCAAATGTTGACTCAAATAAATAGTGGAAGGCCATGAAATTCGATATGAACTTGATATGTGTAAACAAGGTTTAGACATTAATCGACCCGGCTGATGGAATAAAACCCACAAGTTGTAAATGAGTTTACAAGAAAAAGTTTGATATGGATGGAAACATCCATACATACAAAGTAAGGCTAGTAGCAAAAAGTTAAAAACAAATATAATGAGTTAACTTTGATGAAAACTTATTATCTGTAACCATACTAAAATCCGTATGAATATTGCTTGCAATAGCTGCATATTATGACCATGAAATATGACAAATGGATGTCAAAACTGCATTTCTTAATGAGGACTTGTAAGAGGAAATATAACATGACACAAACAAAAATGATTTCAATCCACATATGTTTGATTATAAGGTATGCAAGCTTGATGAATTCATATATAAATTAAAGCAAGCCTCTTGAAGTTGAAATATTCAATTTATGAAAAAGTCAAATTGTTTGATTTTATCAAAAAACGAAGAAGATTCGTGTGTTCATAAGATAATAGTGGAAGTGTTTTCTTATTTCTGATATTATATGTAGATAACATATTAACAAAAGATAACGTCTCTATGTTTCAATAATTAAAATTATGGTTGTCGAATAAGTTCTCCATAAAAGATATAGGAGAAGCAACTTGATCTATAGAGATAGATCTAGAAGATTGTTTATCTCATTCTAATCCACATAGATAAAATCTTGAAAAGTGAACTAAGAGCTTATGGATACATTGATGCAAACTTCTAGCCAAATTAGAATGATAGCAAATTTTCAATTAGGATATTGGTTTACACTTAAGCGGTGTATTGAAAAGGTTCCAAACGGGAAATAATTGTTGATTCAATAATAGAAGTCTTATAAATCATTGCTTTAGAAAAAACAAAAGTTGTGGTCTTAATCATGAAGTTCATCAATAAACTTTGAGTAGTTCCTAAGATTGCTGAACACATGCATCTGCATTGTGATAACAATGGAAGCATCGTGCAAGTGAAGAAACTAAGGTCTCCCCAATGATCAAAACATGTATTAAGGCGGTATCATCTCATTGGAAAAATAAATCAAAGAAATTAAATAAAGAAAAAACAAATTCCCACGACTGATAATATTGCAGATCTATTGACAAAGAGTTGTCGCAGCATAAATATGATTGTCATATAGACTCTTACGATATTAGATAAAAAATTATTGGATCTACTACAAGGGGGAAGTTAAAAATGTTATGCCCTACGACCAATTAACTTTGGATATAAACACTTTCAATATATAATTGATGCAATTTATGCTAGACCTATTATTTAATTATATTTAATTAATTTATACAATAGAGTCCGTAGATTGAAATCATACTAATTTGTTAATCACAAGGAGTTGTGATTGTAATATATAAATTGTTGGGAATTTACTTAATCGTGGATAGCGGAAAATAAATAAAATTTCAATTCCTACCATGATTTGTATTTAGATAAAAAATTGTGATATAAATTATATCTTTGTTGAATTTTGCAACTCTTTTGCTTTTCTTGAACTTGAACAATCACGATATGCAATCCACAACTGTTCAATTGTTCAGCTTCTAATGAAAATTTACACAAGGAAGAAGATTAAGAGAACTAGAGTTTTTTTTTTTTTTTTTTTTTTTTTTTTTTTTTTTTTTTTTTTTGTGCTAGCATTTTCTCTTATGAATTGTCAAACCCTAGCAATCTATTAATATTAGCTCAAGCGGACTTCACCTGTCTCTTAAACTTATCCCAACCCAATATTTAATTAATACAATCAATTAAGTTTGGTACATAAATTAACTAGAAAAATTAATTAATTCTGGCCTATTAACACGCAACATAATTAACTTAATTGTCCATCATTTTTAAATTAATTAATTGTTAAATCTCATTCTTCTAGTTTTCCTTTTTGTGGGACCCTTTAAATTCCTAATCACAATGCCTAACGACATGAGCTATTATTTTTATTCAATCAAAATTGATACATAAAAATACACCTTTTTAACTTATCACCAATTCATATTCGTCATCTCAAATTGACATCTATCAATATATCTGGACAATACATGTGAAGAAAAATATCACGTTGTCTGACAAAATCAAACTTATTCATTTATCGTGAAATTGTAATCCTTTTGTCAATATCAATTACAAGATATGGATATGTATTAATTTCAATTATCAATCATATTTTTCATTCCATTATTAGGTCAATATAAGTCGAAAAGGAATTTTCAACTTATAAGTATAGTTTGGACAAGGATTTCATTATCAATTTAACTGAATGAAATATAAGTCATAATCTTTTACTATTTAAGAGTGACCAATCCTTTACTGATCATTCACAATCTTCATATGACTCTTAACATACTCGTATGATGTCGTATTAGCAGCCTTTAGCAGAGCAATATCTAAAATCACCAAAGTATGACTATCTTTATCTAAGGTACTATGATGATATCAAGTCAAAGGATCAATTTCACTACCGAGCATTAGATATTAACCACTGTCACTCAAATAGTTTTGTTCAATAACAAAACAACCATGTGTTCCTTTATGTGTCACCACACTTTAGCTTGTGAGATCAGCTACTTACTTCACAAATAAGAAACGCCATACGTGATAGTCTAACCGTAATAACGATATTTGTATCTCATTATTACTTACGACTATAGATTATTTAAAATTCAATCATATGTAATTTGTATCTCACAATTACAACTTTTTTTATTAATAAATTACCGAACTTGAACCTACGGACTCTATTACTTAATTGAATATTAATTATCTAATGAATATGCCATATAATTGCATTATATACTAAAAGTTTTTATGTCCAAAATTGATTGGACCTAGGGTATAATATTTACATCCCACTTGCACTAGATCTAATAACTTATGTTTATAATATCATAGGAATCTACACGACAATCATATCGATATTATGACAACTCTTTGTCAATGGATCTGGAATATTATCAATTGTGAGAATTCGTTCTTTCTTTACATTATTTCTTTATATTATCTCTCTGATAAGATGATACTGCCTTAACACATGATTGGACCATTGATGAGTCCTTAGTTTCTTCATTTGCATGATGACTCCATTGTTGTCACAATGTAGAAGTTCGTGATCAACAATGTTAGGAACTTTTCCAAGTTCATTAATGAACTTTATGACGCAATCCACAATTTTTGTTGCTTCTAAAGCAATAATGTATAAGGCTTCCACTATTGAATCAATGATTGTTTCCTATTTAAAACATTTTCAACATACCCCTTAAGAGTAAACCAATATCCTGATTGAGATTTGCTTTATTCTAGTCTAACTAGAAGTTAGCATCAATATGTTCATGAACTCTCAATTCAATTTCTTCATTTAAAATCTTTTGGGATGAGTTAAGCAATCTTCTAGATTTATCTCTATAGATTAAGTTGCTTCTCTCATATCTTTCCTGGAGATACTATTTAACAACCATGATTTGAACGATTAAAACATAGGAATGTCACTTCCTATAAATATGTTATCTACATATAATATTAGGAATATGATAACGCTCCTTCTATCCTGTAAACACATGGATATTCTTCATTTTGATAAAGTCAAACTTCTTGACTTTTCATCAAAACGAAGATTTCGGCTCCAAAAGACTGTTTTAATTCACATAAGAATTGATCGAGCTTACATATCTTGTTAGCAAATTTGGATTCAAAACTTTCGAGTGGTGCCATGTACACTTTTTCTTGTTGGTTCCTATTGAGGAATGCAATTTTGATATCCTTTTGCCATAACTCGTAGTCATGGTATTTAGCTATTTCAAGCAAAATCCTAATAGACTTTAGCATGGCAATATCCCAACGGCGAGAATTATGCTCCTACAGTCAGTGCAGCAACTTTTGTTCCTCTTCAATGTGCAGGTCAATTTCTTTCATTTGTAGTGATCTGATTCTATTTAGGTTTTGTATATTTATAAAAATATGAGATTCATATCCAGTATCTAATACCCAAAAGACTAATGAAGTATACATAAGCCTTGCAATTATTCTTCCAATGACATGTTGTTCCAAAATGATAGCAAAGATCATTAGATTTATTATTGTCCTTATTTGCTTTGACCGTCTTAACCATCTTGGATGCTTCCCTAAAACCCCTTTAGACTTTCTATTAGTAAGCTTAGAAGAATCGATGACCAAGATTTGTCCACTATATGACTTTCGTGCTTAGGCTTAACAGTATTAAGCATGCTTAGCAGCTTAATGACTATGCACTCTTGTTCATATTGAAATTCATAATTAGCTTTGACTAACTCTCTAGTAGAGAATGCAGAACTAAGTCAATACTTAGTTCATAATTCTTGACTAAACCCAATTGAGACAATTTCTCAATATCAATTATCTTCAATACCTTAGCACTGACTAAGATCCCTCTATCATTTTTGCCCTAGTATAGTTGCTTAGAAGTCTAATATCCTTCCGTATGCAACTATTCATTATACAAGTCCTTGAGATAAAAAAAATGTGTTAGCATCTATACTCTCATGTTGTTTTTGTAATTTAGGCGACATAGTTGCATCCATCACACATGTTGCATAGCCACCCCTTTCTTAATTGAATTATTAGCAGGGTCTTTGGATAGGGCTACTTAAGGACATAACCAATTTTCTCATGCTTGAGAACAATTCCCAGATTGCAATGCTAATCAAGAAATTTTGGTTTGGTTGCCTCTTAAATATATATGGTTACTCGTGATTAAATAAATATATATAATGAAAAGTAAAAGAATATATATATGTGTGTGTGTATGTATGTGTGTGTGTGTGTGTGTGTGTATTTGCATATACATATATGTATGTATGTGTGTGTGTGTGTGATTATTTTAACATGGTCTTTTATTAAATTAATTATGCTCCCGTTGTTTGACTCAAATTTATGATACTCTCATATAAATTTATGGAATCCACACTTGACTCTCAGTGGGATGGGATCCCATTTGTTATATTAAGACTATGTGTGTACTTAATAAGCCTTAATAAAATATTTGGGTAGATATTATTATCAATTTTATCACCATACAACTCTCATATCATTAAGTTGGCTACTCTTTATTGTCACACATCTTATGTGTTAGCTTAATATGTCTTTAGAATTTATCTCCTTGAGTTAACTCAACAAAAGATAAATTTTAGTTAAATCAAACTCATCATTCAGAAATATCAAATATTTTATAGCATCAAATATATTCCAAATAGACCAGTTTTGAGTGTACTCAACAAGCCAAGACCGATTTAGGACTCTCGTTTTTCACTATAATATTGGGAGGTGAATATTTATATGACTTAATGTCTTAACGAAGGGTTTTGCATGCAAAGGTCTTATCATAATAATTATATATGTTTTATTATACATCTGATATGTAAATAAACATCCATATAATAGGTGGACGATTATGGATTTTTCTATTTAGTCTTCTTGAGCCATAAGGAAGACTAGTTGGTCACTTCTTGGAGGTTATTGCATTGACTTATACAATGTTCCATCTCTATGGTCCCCTTTTCTTCTTATATCTTCAATTAGTCCAGTTGCAACTTGTATCTTATTCTAACTGGCACGTAGCTCTAAGCAATTGGACCCACATACCCACAATAATTATAGTGGACTCATAGGTCCAAAATAAATAAGTGATCGCGGGCTCATAAAACAACAAGAATAAAACTAACCATTTAGCACATCCACATGGTCAAGTCCATAATCATCTTCTAATAAAACATTTATCATATAAATACTTTCTTATATAATATCTAATATTATAAGCATGTATACTTTAAGTTTATAGCAATTAAGGTCGTCTAAACTAATTTAGACAAATGGATCTATTCAATAAAATATTAATTAATCATACTAATCAATTAATTTAATTAGTGGATATATTTAATTAAAATTAAATCTTAATTACATATACGAAATTAGAGTGTAACTCTAATTCCACAATTATGGGGCGGAACTACATAAATAAAATCAAATTTTAATTAAATACTAAAATAGAGTTCAAATCTAATTTCAAAACTTAAGGCGGATAAATTTAATTAAAATCAAATTTTAATTAAATAGCAAAGTTAGAGTCTAACTCTAATTCCAAGATTTAGGATGAACTTATTTAATTAAAATCAAGTTTTAATTAATACTAAATTAAAGTCCAATTCTAATTCCAAAGTTTTAAGGCAAGGCAATTTAATTAGCAATTTAATTAAAATCAAATTATAATTAAATATTAAATTAGAGTTCAACTCTAATTTCAAGATGCTTAGTTGGGTTTTATTTACTTAAAATCAAATTTTAATTAAATACCTAATTAGATTCTAACTTCAATTCTAATTTAAATTGAATTAACATTTTAATCTAGGATAACACTCCTAATTAAAATAAAATTCAATCTAGGATCAAATTTTAATATTTAAACTAAAATTCCATTTTAACGAAAATATAAAAAGTCATTAACTTTAAAGAAGATTTTAAATGGGTCCAAATTGAAATTTTGGGACAAACCCTTTAAAATCTAATATACAACCCTTTTCAAATTTAAATTCAGAACTATTTCGAAACTGCAAACTCACCCCTACTATTAAAATTATTGACGGGTCCCTTTCATTTTCAGAAATTGCAAAGCAGGACATCCCTTAAAAATACAACTTGACTCTAAAATCATATTATAAGTGGGGGCTTGCAATCTTACAAATGGCATCAAAGGCCCAGCCTCCATCACCCTAAAAAATCAATTGAAATGTGACGTCCTGAAAATTTATTTGTTTTATATGGTATAACTTTTATTTTGAAAAATATAAAGACTAAAATAAAATAGGTTTTAAATTCTTATTTTTTGGGTCAGATTTTGATAGAACGAATTTTAGTATACCAATATTGGGCTCGTTTTGTAGTTCATAGTAACTGACGCATCATGGACTTATGGAAAAGTCAATTTGCATAAGATCAAACTAATTTAGAGTGATCAAAGAGTTATATATATATAAATGAATCTTAAGGGATTAATACTATGTTAGTAATTAGCCGTCACTCTATCCATAATTTTGTTTCCCATTGTTAATTTAGTTAAAGTAAAATTTTAAATCTTTATCATATGTAAGCAATATCATTTTAGTGGTTAAGACCTAGTGTGAATCTTTACATTTACTAATCCTATGGAAGCCGTCCATCATCAACCCTCAGTTTTTGATAAAATGAAAGATTATAGAACACTAGTTTTGGTATAAATAAAATAAAAGTTTGATTGTTTATTTATGTAAATTGTTTGTTTGTATTAAAATAAATTGCATCTAATGCAAGCAGGAGTCCAATTTATCTTGACAACTCCAATACCTTATCTTATACTTACGAGTGCATGCATGGATAATGATAATTTAATCGGGATTAAATCAAATCAATTTTTTTTAAGATAAAACCTATCAATTACTTAGCCTAAACCTATATATAGCTCACGGGTTCCCAAGCACCTACCCAAAGAAAATTCAGAAAATAGTTTGTCACTTTTGTTTATTTTGGGAAAAAAAAAACCAGGGTCTATTTGCACCCATTTAAAACAGTAAGGAAAGTCGTGGCATACCTATATTCATTGAAGTGGAGATTTCAAGAAGAGAATTTGGAACGTCCATTCGTATTTCTTTCAAAAAAATTTATTTTATTTAGGTAAGATACTTTTGTGCCAATGTTTTCATTTCGTTATGCTCTTATATTCAATTAAGTGTGCATGGATTGCTAGTGGACCTTTGGATTCTTTGAAAAAGAGAGATGAAATCTTACGGGATTATAAGAGTACCTTAAGATGGGTGTATCACTTGGTCACCCATATATTCCATACGAGCAAAGTAGTATGAAGTATAAATTTTATTTGTTATATAATTGCGTATGGAAACTGCACATATCTCGTTGAATGTTTTCGAATACTCATTCTTACAAATATTTTTTTCAGATTGGTTTGGTTCAATTGGAACCATGGCAAATTGGTGATGTGGACTACCAAGGGGATCCAAGGAAAAATAAAAATAAGAATTTAGTTATTTCCTTTTATGTCTCTAAATTATTTGTAAGTTTTATTTGTTTAAAGACTCATTTGTTTACTTTAAATGGTTGAAAATAAAGAATTTCTTTTTATTTAAGTTGTTCCGCAATTATTAAAAAGAAAATTGAGTTTTTTTGTAACACTCCAGTTTCATAAAAACTTGGGGCGTTACTTGAAAACCCTAAAGAAATGAAATCAGGGAGGGCACCGGCGCCTCAACAACAAGTACAAAGCAAGTGATGTGCATTGTCTTATCGTTGACGCATAAGTAGTAATAAGAGATGCTGTTGCAGTGGCGTGTTGCCGCTCCGCCAACGCAGTGCTGCGTCACGCTAGCATCACACCCAGTAACATGTGGTGCATCTGTTCGTTGTAGCTTTCTGTACAGTGTTGCCACTAGTCGCCGCCTCTGCCTATTGCTAATTCCGAAACACTTTTCACCAAAAATTAACTTTTAAAAAGAAAATTAATTTTCTTAAAAGCTGGAAACAAAACTAGTCAACTTTTGATTGTTCCAAGATACAAAACAATTTCAAACAAACACAAAATATGCTCTGATACCATTACTAAGAATTTACTTAGTCATGTATAGCGGAAAATTAAAAAAAATTCCAATTCTCACAAAGGATTTGTTTTGTGTTTTGATAGAAGCTGTGATATGAATTATGCCTTTGTTGAATCTTACAAACTCCTTTACTTTTCTTGTACTCGAACAATCATGATCTATAATTTACAGCTGTCCAATTGTCTAGCCTCCAATGATAATCGACACAGGGAACAAGATTGCAAGAACTAGAATTTTCTTTTCTTGTGCTAGTAATAATAATTATTTTCTCTTACAATTTTTCAAACCCTAGCAACTTATTAATATTAGTCGAAGTGGACTTGGCCCATCTCTTGAAGTTAACATAGTCCAATATTTAATTAATCCAATTAAGTTGATCTAGTCCATAAATTAGTTAGTCCAATTAATTAATTTGGGTCTATTAACAAGCCATCCAATTAATTAATTGTCTAATACTTGTCAATTAATTAATTGGTAATTCTCATTCTTCTAGTTATCTTTTTGTATGTGACCCATTAGGTTTTCGATCACGATACCTAATGACATGAGCTATTATTATTTTGATCTAATTAAAATTGATAAATTTAAATACTTATTTTCAATTTATCACCAATTTACATTTGTTCACATAGATTGACATTTAGCAATGTGTTAGGGCAATACATATGATGGAAAATGCTAGGTGCTATGACAAAATCAAACTGTAATAACGATAACTATATTTCATTATTACTTATGACCATGGATTATTTAAGATTCAATCAAATTTAATTTGTATCTCACAATCGCAACTCTTTGTGATTGACAAATTACTAGGATTTGAATATGTAAATTCTATTATTTAATTGAATTGAATATTAATTAAACAACATATTTGCCATAAAATTACATTATGTATTAAAAGTATTTATGTCCAATGTTGATTGGACCTAGGGCATAATATTTACAAGTTACATATGATTGAATCTTAAATTATCTTTGTCATAAGTAATAAAGTGATACGAATATCGATATTACGGATAAATCATGACATGTGAGACTTCTTACTTGTGAAGTGCATAGCTAATCTAACAAAATAAAGTACAGTGACACTTAAATGAACAAATAGATGTTTTATTATAGAACAAAACATTAGAGACATGCTGGGAAGATTCCACACAGATAACTATTTGGGTGTCAGTAGTCAATGTCTAATGTTCAATAGTGAAATTGGTCCATCGACTTGAGGTCATATGAGGACGGTCTTACTTTGGTGATGTTGGATGTTGCTTTGTAGAGTGTCGCTAATACGGCATCTTTCGATTATGTGAAAACTTATATGAATATTGTGAATGATCAATTGAGGATTCTTCACTCTTGATACTAAGAGATTATGATCTACACGTCATTCAATTAAATTGACAATGAAATCTTTGGCCAAGGTGTACAAGTTGGAAAGAGTTATTGAATTATATGGACTTATTAGTGGGATGAAAGTTATGATCAATAAATTGAGATTGACAGACATCTATATCTCATAATAACTTAGATCATATTCATGAATGAATTATATTTTTACGATAAATGAACAACAAGTTTGATTTTGTCATACTCTTAGTGTAAGTGTTATGCTCTAGATCAAATCGATTTAGGTTGTAAACACGTTTAACGTGTTTAACGCATTTATTTTTGGCAAGATCTATTATTTATTTAAATTAATATTATGATGAATAATGTTAAATAATAGAGTACTCAGATTCATATTTCAGTAACTTGTTCATCACAAGGAGTTGTGATTTTGAGATACAAATTACATATGACTGGATCTTAAATAATCCATGGTTGTGAGTAATAACAAGCTAGAGACCATCACGTATGACATTTCTTACTTGTGAAGTAAGTAGCTGATCCCACAAGCTAAAGTTTAGTGACACTTTAATGAATATGTGAATGTTTTGTTATAGAACAAAAGCATTGGAGACCCTCTAGGAGATTTTATATGGATAACTATCTATGTCAGTGGTTAATCTCTATCATTCTGTAGTAGAATTGGTCATTTGACTTGAGGTCGTCATAGTGCCTTGTATGAGAACAGTCATACTTTGATGGTATTAGATGTTGTTCTGCCAAGGGTTGCTAATACGACATCGTTTGAGTATGTTAAGAATCATATGAAGGTTGTGAATTACCAATAGAGGATTTGTCACTCTTAGATAGTAAGATATTATGATCCACATTTCATTCAGTTAAGTCGATAACGAAATCATTGGCCAATGTGTACTTAGAAGACGAAAAAGAGTTTCAACTTATATAGACTTAATAGTGGAATGAAAGATACGATCAATGATCGCAATTGAAACACTTCCATATCTCGTAATTGATCGAATCATATTGACAAAAGGATTATAATTTCACGATAAACGAATAAGTTTGGTTTTGTCATACCACGTGACATTTCCCGTCACATGTCCCTGCTAGATATCAATATGGGACGACGAGTGTGAATTAGTTATAAATTAAAGGAGTGTTTTAATTTATTAATTTTAATTAGATCGAAATAATATTTCACGTCATTAGGCATCATGATCGGAGATCTGATGCGTCGCACATTAAAAGAGAACTGGAAGATTGTGATTTGTCAATTAATTTATTTAATAAGCGTCATATAAATTAATTAATAGGGTTGCTTATTTATAGGCCTGAATTAGTTAATTGGATTAATTAATTCACGGACTGGATTTAATTAAAATGAGTTAATTAAATATCAGACAAGTCATGCCAAGTCCGTTTGGGCTTATATAAATATGTGACTATGGTTTTCAATTTGTAGAGATTCTCATTGTTCTTAGAGTAAGCTGGTGACTACAAGTTGTTCTCTATGTAGAATTCCATTGGAAGCTAGATAATTGGACAATTGTAGATGGTAGATCAAGGTTGCTGGAACAATAAAAAACAAAGTAATTTGCCGATCTCGAAAAAATGTATAACATTTATCACAATTTCTATTAGAATACAAAGAAGATCATTGGTGGGAATTGAAATTGGTTTTTAATTTCGATGTGCATGATAAGTAAATTTCAAACAGTGGTATCAAAGCCTTCTCTATGTTCGTTGGGAATTGATTTACATATTGATGAAATCAAAAAGTTGATTTTATATGCTATTCTTGAATCTAGCAACAATAGATTTTATATTCTCTTAGCAAAAAAAAAAAAAAAAAAGTTCTATTTGGCGGGCTATTCGCCGCCGCAATGACAGATGCTGCTGCCAAAAGTAGTAGCAGACATCGCTACATAGCCACGACGTCTGCCGCTACAAGGAAGAGCCATCGCAGCTCTTGCCTCTATGGGTTATGGCGGGGCAGCCAGATGAAGGAAAAAAAACTTTAGGGGTTACTATAAATTGGTTGGTTGGAATGAAGACGGTAGCTTTCGCTGAAATTTTAAAGATTTCAGCCCCTAATTGTAATTTCAAACCGGGTCAATGTGTAAATTTTGAATAGATGGCTATTATGCAATTACTAAATCGAAAAGGGCCTGTTTATGAATTTTAGATGGGTCGGAATGCAATTTTCAAAAGAGGGCCTTGAATGCGATTTTGAAACGAGTTTTAAAATTGATTTTCGAAGGGGTTTATTAGTTTTGATTAGAATTTTAATTTTGGCCTGTTTAAGATTTTATTTAAAATTAACGACTTTTATTATTTTCGTTAAAATTATATTTTAAATTAAAAATTTTATTTGACCCCAAATTGAGTTTTATTTTATTTTGGAGTTTTATCCTAAAATAAGATGTTAATTTAATTTAAAACTAGAGTTTGACTTTAATTTAGTATTTAATTAAAATTTGATTTTAATTAATTATTCACGCGAATGTGTTCTTCAAATTCGAATTTGATTCTAATTTGACATTTAATTAAAATTTGATTTTAATTAAATTGTTATGCCCAAAATTTTTCTTGAAATTAGAGTTTGACTTAAATTTGATTTTTTAATTAAAATTAGATTTTAATTGAATTATCCCGCCCTGAAATTATGGATTAGAGTTGGACTCTAATCTGGGATTTAATTAAATTTTGATTTTAATTAAATAGGCCTGCCAATTAAGTTAATTAACTAATTTGATTAATTAATGATTTCTATCCATTTATTTAAATGATTTTTTATGACTATAATTGTTAGATTTTTGAGACATTGTATATAGTATTAGATATTATATAGTAAACATTGATGTGATGAATGTCTATTAATGGATGATTATGGACTCAAATATATGGATGTGTTGAATGATTGACTTAATTCTTGTTGTTTTATGAGCCTGCGAGCTCTCATTTGTTTTGGACTTACGAGCCCTTTATTATTGTTGTTGATATGGGCCTGCGAGCCTTGATTATTTTTGACCTACGAGTCCGTTGTTATTATTATTATGGGCCTGTGAGTCCAATTTCATTTAGGCGTGCCTGCCAACAAGTATTGAATATAGGTTATAGCTGAAGTAATTGAAAGCGCAAGAAAAGGAGGAAATCATGGAAATGGTGCATTGATATTGATTCAATGTCATACCTTCTAGAAATTGACCAACTAGTCTTTCATTTGGCTCGGAAAAACTAGATAGATTAAGTCCATAATCATTCATACTATTATATGTATATTTATTTGCATAGTTTATATATATACACACACGATAAATCCCTCGTTAAAATATTAAGTCGGTATTATTATTTGCCTTCCATCATTATAGTGAAAAATGAGAGTCCTAAATCGATCTCAACTTGTTGAGTACACTTAAGACTGGTCTATTAGGGATATGTTTGATACTATGAAATATTTGATATTTTTCAATGATGGGTTCAGCTCAACTAATATCTTTTGTTGAGTACATTCAAGGAAGTAAGTTTTAGAGGCATGTTAAGCTAAGAAATAAGATGTGTAAAGACAAATATTTGTCAGCTCAGTGATCTAGGAGTTGTATATAGATACAATTGATAATAGTTTCTAGCAAGATGTTTTATTAAGATTTGTTGAGTACACTCAAAATCTTGATATAAGGGATGGGATCCCAACCCACTCGGAATCAAATGTGGATTTAAATAATTTATATATGAGGGTCATGAATTTATTTTAAATAGTGGGAGCACATTTAATTAAAGTTCATATTGAATTTGTGCAATGCATTACAATACATATTAATTTTTTATTCTTCGTCATTTAAAATTTTTGAATCACGAGTAATCATATGAATTTGAGAGGCATACTGGATGCCAACAAACTGATAGGACCAAATTTTCTTGATTGATACTGCAATTTGAGAATCGTTCTCATGCGTGAGAAAATTGGGTATGTCTTTGAGCTGCCATTTCTAGGGATACCCACTGAAAATCTCTCCTAAGGAAAAGATGGTTGCTTACAACAAATGCAGTGATGACAATAACACTGTAGCATGTGTGATACTTGTGGCTAAATCACCTAAGTTGTAGAGGTAACATGAGGGTATGGATGCTTACATTATAATTCTTCATCTCAAGG
The DNA here is from genome assembly GCF_002742605.1 of Olea europaea var. sylvestris. Lineage (NCBI taxonomy): Eukaryota > Viridiplantae > Streptophyta > Magnoliopsida > Lamiales > Oleaceae > Olea > Olea europaea. The sequence continues at coordinate 75,951 of NW_019231051.1, forward strand.
AGTTGTATGATGAACAATCACGTGTAGAGAGATAAGAGACCTCCAAACAACTGCACCGTGCAAAATGGCAGAAGGATCTTCAGTCAGTGCTCATGCACTGAAGATGATTGGCTTTATTGAAAAATTGGGCCAATTGGGTTTTAACATGGATCACAAAGTAAGTATTGACTTGGTTCTACAATCTCTGCCAGAGAGTTATTCATAGTTCATCATGAACTTTAATATGAATAAGATCGGATGCACATTTCCTGAGTTACTTATTATACTTAAGACGGTCGAGCCCAATGTCAAGGCTAGCACTGCATGTCTTAGCCATTCAATCCTTCAAAGGCACTAAGAGGAAGACCAAAGAAAGTTTTAAGAAAACATCCAAAAAGGCTAAGAGCAATAAGAAAGCAGTGAAAGGAAGTAAGGACAATACCAAGTCCGATGACCTGTGCTATCATTATGAAGTGAAAGGTCATTGGAAGAGGAATTACAAGGCTTACTTTGCAAGCTTGAAGGGAAAGAAGTCTTCTGAAGCTTCTATTTCAGGTATTTTGTTATCGAGGTTAATATGTCTACTTCATTAGCTCCTTGGATATTAGATACCAGATGTGGATCTCATATTTGTATAAATATATAGGGACTAAAGAGAAGTAGATCACTATAGAAAAGAGATGTTGACCTGCGCGTAGGGAATAGAGCAAGAGTTGCTGCATTAGCTATAGGGACATATTTCTTACCATTGCCTTCGAACTTAGTATTAAAATTAGAAAATTACTATTTTGTTCTCGCCATTAATAAAAACATTATTTCTATTTTGTGTTTGTACATGAATGATTTTCCAATTATTGTTAAAAACAATCATTGTTCATTTTATAAAGATGAGATCTTTTATAGTTGTGATGTGTTGCCAAATGGGATTTACAATCTTGATACTGAGTCATCTATTATGAGTATAGAACATAAAAGGCATAAAAGTGATAATCTAAATAATACCTATCTCTGGCATTGCAGACTGGGTCATATCAACTACAAACGCATTTTCAAGTTACATAAAGATGGATACTTGGGGTCATCTGATTTTGAATCATTTAACAAATGCAAATCATGCCCATTAGGGAAAATGACCAAATTTCCTTTTACTGGAAAAGAAAAAAAGCTATAGAACTACTGGGACTAATACATATTGATGTATGTGGACCCATGTCAATCACTGCCAGAGGTGATTTTTCTTACTTTATCACATTTACTGATGATCATTCAAGATATGGTTATGTATATTTGATAAAATTCAAGCATGAAACACTTGAAAAGTTTAAGGAATTCAAAATTGAAGTAGAGAAACAGACAGGTAAAAATATTCTTACGCTGAGATCGGATCGAGGTGGAGAATATTTGAAGGGAGAATTTTTAGATTATCTAAAAGAGAATGAGATTCTCTCGCAATGGATTCAGCCATATACACCGCAGCATAATGGTGTATCTGAATGGAGGAATTGCATTTTGTTAGATATGGTGCCATCAATGATGAGCCATGCAAACATCCCAAAATTGTTTTTGGGTCATATACTAATTGCTGTGTGCTACACACTAAATTGTGTCCCATCTAAATCGATCAACAAAATTTCATACGAGTTGTGGAGGGGAAAAAGACCCAACTTATCTCACATGAAAGTTTGGGGCTGCAATGCTTATGTAAAGCAAAATGAATGGAATAAACTTGAGGCTAAATCCGATAACTACATATTTGTGGGATATCCAAAAGAAACGATTAGATAAGAGTTCTATAACCCCATTGAGAAGAAGGTGTTCATCTCAAGACATGTCATATTCTTAGAGAAAGAGTTTATTCTAGGAGATGGTAGTAGAAAAAAGATAGAACTTGAAGAAGTTCAAGAATCCACAAATACTGCTGACCAATTAAATGAACCTGAGTTTGATCCCACATTTACTGAGGGACAAACTCTTGATCAGGATGTAGAGACTCTTGAGGACATTCTAGTTCTGCGTAAATCAAGTAGGATCATTCGACCTACCAGAAGGTACGAATTCACGATTACTAATCAAGTATTATTAGTCGAGGATGATGAACTTACAAATTACGCAGAAGCAAAATCAAGTGTTGACTCGAAGAGATGGCAAGAGGCCATGGAATCCGAAATAAACTCAATAGATATCATCGGTGCATTTCGTTCTCAAATTAGAAGTTTCGAAATATAGATTCATACCGTCGCACGTAGATGGAATTTCGGCAAAATCCAATTTCTATAGTATTATCATAACATGTAGAGCTGGATTCAACTATTGTAGTGCCGAAGCACTGTTCTTGAGGTACCATTTCATTCAAACTATAGTAATACCGAACATCATACCCGAAGGTACCAATTCATTTAAACTTTTAACGAAAAATCAAAATTTGAAAATGAAATAAACACTTGCACCTCTAATTGCCTTAATTTGAAACTTTGAATTAGACGGAATTGGACGTAGGATGTTGTTTGCCGACGACACCCGAAGCTTAAGAAATTTTGTTTTCTCTTATGTTTTCCTTCCTCTTGAATTTTTATCTTTTCTTTCCTTGTTTCAAATTGTGAGGAATGAAAGTTTTACCTTCTAAAAGAAAAACTCTAGCTAGGTATATAATTCTCACGTAACTCCATATAAATAAATTGCTTTTCGGTTTTGTCATTTAGTTACAAATGTATGAGGTGTAAATAAAAGAGTTTTATGAGATGATTTGATCATGTTTAAATTTATAGTATCCCTTTCTACTTCCAGGTAGCTATAATGAATTGAAAATGAAGCTTTTCTTTTCCACATGTAACTTACAAGACTTGGAAAGGCACACATAACTTACAAAATTCAAAAAGCATCTTCAAGTTAATTAGGATTAATGAAATAAATCACGAATTCAAAATCAATTAAAGGGAATTTTATGTTAAGGTTTAATTACCTTATATAACCGTAACATGAAATTCTCATTTCAATTGTTGTTATTTTATATTAATAACATATTTGAGAATAATACTTTTTCTTATAATCCGATCCTTTTGAATAAAAAATAACGTGCACGGAAATCAAATCTTAGAGATGCTTACCATACATAAATTTTCACCATTGGGTCAATCTTTGGGAAAAACATTAAAATCCGTCCATCTTCATTTTTTTAATATTATTATAGACCTATTGATCTAGTATTGAGCTTTAATTTCTTATGTGGGCAGAGCCCAATGTTCGTCTTTAGTCTAGGCTCATTGTGCTAGATCATCACATAACAATATGAGCCAAATTTTATTTTATTTTCCGAACTTCTACAGCCATGCTGAAATCCATTCGGATTTTGCTTGCAATTGCTGTATACCATGATTATGAAATATGACAAATGGATGTCAAAACTGCTTTTCTTAATGAAAACTTGTAAGAGAAGGTGTACATGATACAACCAGAAGATTTTGAATTCAAAGAAGTCAACAAGGTCTGTAAGCTTAATCAATCCATTTATGGATTAAGGTAAGCCTCTAGAGTTCAAATCTTCATTTTGATGAGACAATTAAAAGGTTTGATTTTATCAAAAATGACGATGAACCATGTGTTTACAAGAAGACAATGGGAGCATGATCCTATTCCTAATATTATATATCGATGATATATTATTAATGGGAAACGACATCCCAATGTTTCAATTGGTAAAATTATGATCGTCAAAGAATTTCTCCATGAAAGATATGGGAGAAGCAGCGTAATCTTGAGAATCAAGATCTATAGAGATAGATCTCGTACATAGACAAAATCTTGAAAAGATTTAACATGGAAGAGTCCAAGAGAGGTTTGTGTCTTATGTCACATGTGATTTACCTCTCAACAGATATGTATCCGAAAACACATGATGAAATGAATTGCATGGAAAGATTCTATATGCTTTAGCAATAGGATCTATCATGTATGCAATGCTATGTACGAGACTAGATGTTTCATATGCTCAAAGTGTTACGAGCAAGTTTCAAGCAAACCCCGATGAGAAACACCGGATAGCGGTTAAAAACCTTCTTAAATACTTGAAAAAGATTAAAGATGTGTTCTTGATATATGGAAGAGATAAACTAAAGGTTCATGGGCATACTGATGCTAGTTTTCAATTTTACAAGGATGATAGCAAGTCTCAATCTGGATATATGTTTACTCTCAACAACGGAGCAGTTGGTTGGAAAAGTTTCAAACAGGAGACAATCCCTGATTCAAAAATAGAAGTTGAGTACATTGTTGCTTCTGAAGCAGCAAAGGAAGTTGTCTGGATCAAAAAGTTCATTAATGAATTGGGAGTTGTTCCTAACATTGTTGATCCTATACCTTTGTATTGTGATAACAATGGAGCCATCGTACAAGAGAAGGAACTGAGGTCTCATCAACGATCCAATCATGAGCTAATGCGATATCATCTCATTAGGTAGATTATGCAAAGGAACGACGTAAAGATAGAATGAGTTCCCACAGATGATAACATTGCAGATCCATTGACAAAGCCATTGTCACAACAGAAACATGATGGTCATGTGGACGCTTATGGTATTAGATACATGAGTGATTAGATCCAGTACACATAGGAGTTTTTAAGTGTTATTCCCTAGATCAAATCGATTTAGGTAGTAAATACTTCTAATATGTTTAATACATTTATTTTCGACAATATCTATTATTTATTTAAATTAATATCTGATGAATAATGTTAAATAATAGAATCGAAAGATTCAAGTTTTAGTAACTTGTTAAACACAAGGAGTTATGACTGTAAGATACAAATTACATATGACTGGATCTTAAATAATCCATGGTCATAAGTAATACGAGATACATATATCGTTATTACGAATAGACCATCACGTATGTTATTTCTTACTTGTGAAGTAAGTAGCTGATCTCACAAATTAAAGTGTGGTGACATTTAAATGAATGTTTTGTTATAGAACAAAATATTTTCCATCACATGTATTGCCCTGACACGTTGCTAGATGTCAATTTGGGACGGCGAGTGCAAATTGGTGATAAATTAAAAGGGCGTTTTAATTTATCAATTTTGATTAGATCAAAATAATATTCAAGTCGTTAGGTATCGTGATCGAGAATTTCATGGGTCACACACAAAAGGAGAATTGAAAGATTGTGATTTATCAATTAATTAATTTAACAAGCGTTGAATAAATTAATTAATTGAACTGCTTATTTATAGGCCCGAATTAATTAATTCGATTAATTAATTCACAGATGAAATTTAATTAAATAGATTAATTAAATATTGGACCGAGTCAGTCCAAGCCCGTTTAGGGCTTATATAAATATGTGACTAGGGCTTTCAATTTGTAGAGATTCTCATTATTCTTGCAACACAAGAGGAGAAAATCATGGTGACTACAATTTGTTCTCTGTGTGGAATTTCATTGGAGGCTGGATAATTGGACAGCTGTGGGTGGCAGATCAAGGTTGCTAGAACTAGGGAAGAGCAAAGTAGTTTGCAGATCTAAAAAAAAGGTATAACTTTTATCACAATTTCTATCTAAATATAAAGAAGATCTTTGGTGGGAATTGAAATTTGTTTTTAATTTTGCTATGCATGATGAGTACATTCCCAACAATTAGGACATTTTTCGTCATATGTATTGCACTGACACATTGATAGATATCAATTTAGGACAATGGATGTGAATTGGTGGCAAATTAAAAATAGATATTTTAATTTATCAATTTTGATTAGATCAAAATTATAATTCACATCATTAGGCATTGTGATCAGGAATCTAATGGGGCACACACAAAAGGAAAATTAGAAAAATGAGATTAACCAATTAATCAATTAACAAGTGTTGGAGAATTAACTAATTGGGTTGCTTGTTAATAGACCCGAATTAATTAACTTATGGACCAAATTTAATTAATTAGATTAATTAAACATCGGAATAGATTAAGTTTAAGAGATGTGCCAAGCCCACTAAGACTTATTAATATAAGCCATTAGGGTTTCAAAAATAATAGAACACGATTAATATTCTTACTAGCTCAAGAAAAAATAAACCACAATTCTCTCATTATTGCTCCTTGTGTGAATTCTCATTGAAAATTGGACGATTAGACAGCTGTGAAATGTAGATTGTTATTGTTCATGTTCCATGATCCGCAAAGAGTTTGCAGAATTCATCAAAGATATTATTCTTAACACAATTTCTATCTAAACACGAAGCAAATCCGTGGTGAAAATTAAAAATAATTTATTTTTCATTATACATGATTAAGTAAATTCCCAACACACTTGAGAATTTGGAAGCAAAAATACAAATCCATAGGAGGTGAATAGCCCACTTCTTTTTGTTCCAAAGTCGGTGAAATTTACCATTTTCCACATGAATTTGTATGCTTCAATCCATGAAAAGTTTACATAACTAATCGCAAATAAGATACTTAATTGCAGGGATAATTGTGCATTATTGTATATGCCTTTTCATTTTTTAAATAATAACATTACAGCCATTACCGAAAATATTTATCTTATTAATTGATTAAAACATAATACACTATTAAGTATTTGATTACGGCTAACAAGATGCATTCACATTAGTGATGCATTTAACTTTTCGAGTAAGGTAGATTGCTAAAAGATCACCATTATATATAAATGGACATAATGGCTAGGGTAATGACAAATATTTCCAATTTCCAAGTGCCATATGAAAAAATGGTTGCATACACACTTCATGATTCTCAAGCAATTAAATAGAATATGTTACATGTGCAATAATTAAGTTCATCCTAATTATAACTTAAATAATGCGCACATCACCAATGAGATAATCGAAACCAATATTTTCACAATTAGAACCAATTACAAGCAAACTGAATGAATTAGAAGAATGCATTCATCGACCTTTCCGACTTACATAATTTGGCTATTTACGTGTGCTGAATGTAACACTCAAGGTAAAATATAGCTCAACTCACTTGCTTCAATGCCAAAGCGAAATACTTCTATAAGCAGCATGCAACTGAACCTTCCAAGTGCATCTATCAGGAATAACACCTACAAATTTTTCCCAACTTATTATCAAATATGCACTATGTTTTAAAAGATGCATGCAACACGTGAACATTTTATTTACTCAGAATGCAAGTTTAATTTCTTCATTAAGTTTTGGTTATTGTAACACGAAGTTTAATGTGAGCACAAAAATGAAATATGATCACAGACTTTCAAATTTTGATCAGTTTTGGATACGGGATGCTACGTTTAAATAGTGTATCTAAACAGAATTTAATCGTTGATTCGTACAGAAATAGACTTCAAATTAAACATAACGAAAAAAATATAATCATACCTGAAATGCATTTGAAATATAACATTTTAGATTCTAAATAAAACAATAGAATACAGAATGCGCAAACATCAGTCTTACGATTGTTGAGAAAATTGGTACATAATTAAATACGTGCATGACAAAACTATATAATCGTGACTTATGGTGCAAAATATCGGATATGGTTTTGAATTATGGAAATCAATGTTTGCACATAAAAATATGCAAAAATTTGAAGGAGATATAATGAAGCAAGATATATGATTACAAATCTCCTTAAGAAATATTTTGCCCTTGTACTTGTGCTAACAGAATCAAATGGATGTTTATCTCAAAAGATATGACTCCTTTTTCAAAATTAATATATCATAATATTAATTTCATCAGGCAAAATCAAAAAGTTTGTTTGTACTCTTCTAGACCAAATGATATAAGGTACAAAGCGTCAAACACAAAATAGTTTAGAATTATATTAACAAAGTTAGGAGAAGAAGGAATTAGAGATCAATTATTTGAAATTGATTTGGAGTGAATAAAATCAAATGAAATTGGTCTAATGTGTTTTTTAGGAAGATGCACATTTAGGCATAAATTAATCTAGATAATTAAATCATACATTTTTAAATTGTGTCGTGATCAAATAGTCGAGATCGCTCTCTATCAAAAAATCATGACTTTTAATTATGCACATTTTCGTATAGTCACACACAATTCTATTTCAACCCTAACTTCCTCCTTTTCTCCCCTTTCTTCCTTCTACAAATTCTCCTATAATTTTCTTTTACACACATCTTCACAATTTCATTTGCATAATTTAATTTCTCTACATACCATCAATTCATTGGGCTTGCTACAAGTACAAGGCATGTGCTTATATTTATTTTGGTTTGTAATAGTAATTTATGCTAAATGACCCTAGTACTTGTGTGGGTTATGAAATTTCTAATGAGTTGTGGTAGATTTTGGGTAGCATAACTGTAAGTATTATGCCCTAGGTCCAATCAACTTTGGACATAAATACTTTTATATATAATTAATGCAATTAAATGGCAGATCTATTATTTAATTAATAGACAATTAAATAAATAATAGAGTCCGTAGATTCGAATATTTGTAATTTGTTAATCACAAGGAGTTGTGATTGTGAGATACAAATTACATCTGATTGAATCTTAAATCATCCGTGGTCGTAAGTAATAACGAGATACGGATATCGCTATTACGGATAGACCATCACGTGTGGCATTTCTTGCTTGTGAAGTAAGTAGTTGATATCACAAGCTAAAGTGTGGTGACACTTAAATGAACACGTGGATGTTTTTGTTATAGAACAAAACATTGGAGACCCGTCGAGAGATTCCACATGGATAACTATCTGAGTGTCGGTGGTTAATCTTTAACGTTCGGTAGTGAAATTGGTCCTTTGACTTGAGGTCGTCGTGGTACCTTATATGAGGATAGTCATACTTTGGCGGTGTTGGATGTTGCTCTGAAAAGGGCCGCTAATACGACATCGTTTGGGTACGTCAAGAATCGTATGAAGGTTGTGATTGATCAATAAAGGATTCGTCACTCTTAGATAGTAGGAGATTATGATTTGCGTTTCATTCAATTAAGTCAATGATGAAATCCTTGGCCAAGGTGTACTCATAAGTCGAAAAGGAGTTTTCGATTTATATTGACTTAATAGTGGAATGAAAGATATGATCGATGATCGAGATTGACACAATTCCATATCTTGTAATTGATTGGATCATATAGACGAAAGGATTATAGTTTCACGGTAAACGAACGAATTTGGTTTTGTCATACCACGTGACATTTCCCGTCACATGTATTGCCCTGACACATTGCTAGATGTCAATCAGGGACGGCGAATGTGAATTGACGATAAATTAAAAGGGTGTTTTAATTTATCAATTTTGATTAGATCAAAATAATATTTCACGTCGTTAGGCATCGTGGTCGGGAACCTAATGGGTCACACACAAAAGAGAATTGGAAGATTGCAAATTGCCAATTGATTAATTTAACAATCGTTGGATAAATTAATTAATTGGATTTGTTATTTATATTTTCGAATTAATTAATTGGATTAATTAATTCACG
>NW_019231051.1:91709-179253 GCF_002742605.1 Olea europaea var. sylvestris
TCGAGAGATTCCACATGGATAACTATCTGAGTGTCGGTGGTTAATCTCTAACGTTCGGTAGTGAAATTGGTCCTTTGACTTGAGGTCGTCATGGTACCTTATATGAGGACAGTCATACTTTGGCGGTGTTGGATGTTGCTCTGAAAAGGGCCGCTAATACGACATCGTTCGGGTACGTCAAGAATCGTATGAAGGTTGTGATTGATCAATAAAGGATTCGTCACTCTTAGATAGTAGGAGATTATGATCTGCGTTTCATTCAATTAAGTCAATGATGAAATCCTTGGCCAAGGTGTACTCATAAGTCGAAAAGGAGTTTTCGATTTATATTGACTTAATAGTGGAATGAAAGATATGATCGATGATCGAGATTGACACAATTCCCTATCTCGTAATTGATCGGATCATATTGACGAAGGGATTATAGTTTCACGGTAAAAGAACGAATTTGGTTTTGTCATACCACGTGACATTTCCCGTCACATGTATTGCCCTGACACATTGATAGATGTCAATCAGGGACGGCGAATGTGAATTGACGATAAATTAAAATGGTGTTTTAATTTATCAATTTTGATTAGATCAAAATAATATTTCACGTCGTTAGGCATCGTGGTTGGGAACCTAATGGGTCACACACAAAAGAAAATTGGAAGATTGCAAATTGCCAATTGGTTAATTTAACAATCGTTGGATAAATTAATTAATTGGACTTGTTATTTATATTTTTGAATTAATTAATTGGATTAATTAATTCACGGACCGGGTTTAATTAATTGGATTAATTAATTATTGGATCGGACCGGGCCGAGCCTGTTTGGGTTTATATAAATACATAACTAGGGTTTGAGGTCCATTAAGGTTTTCATTATTCTTGCTGGCACAAGAGAAAACCCTAGAGGCTGCAATCATATTCTCTGTGTGGATCACCGTTGGAGGCTGGACAATTGGACAGCTGTGGTGGCGAATCAAAGTTGTGGAACAAAAAGAAAAGCGAAAGGATTGCAGATCTGGAAAAGGTACAATCCTATCACAATTCCTAACCAAACACAATCAGATCTATTGGATGGGAATCAAAATTATTTTAAATTCCGCTGTACATGTATAAGTAGATTCCCAACAATAACAACTTGAGATTTTAATTTTATGTTTGGAATTAAGTTTGGGGATTGTAGATGTGAATTGTGCTATATTTGTAGGGTGTTTGTTGAAATGCCTCGATAAAATTCACTTTCTCACGGGAATTAATTGATCACTTTTCCTCATTTAATGAAATTGCAGTACCTTTGTGGACTAGTTTGTGGTTTGTTGGTGGCAGATTCATTTTACTTCACCGAATACACTATGCCACCGAAAAAGAAATCAAAGTCCTCAGCCTCTTCTTCAAACTCCTTTTACACCAGCAAATTTGTGAGTGAGGAGGCACAAAACAGATGCCATGACATGGTAGTACAGAAGAATTATATTCCAAAGTGGGGCTTTGATGATTTGGTACCTTATATGTGAGAACAGATCCAAAAACTTGTCGATTTTATTTTCGCAAGTATACGGATTGTAATAAGTAATATAATGGATCTTTAAGTCCGGATTGTCATTCCTAAGAGGACTATACTCTAGCACTTAATTCAATTTTTCAATAACCACTATTTGATGAAAGCAAATAAAAATTTGTATGGGTTGAATTTTAATCTAAATGCGATAAGACGAGCGGATGCACACATGATTGGTTTAGAAATTAAATAATGAACGGATGTCAAGGCAGGATAGTTTCACCTATTGATCACCTTTACTTCTTAAATCAAGATTCATATTTAATGTAGTGTTCGGTCGAATTCTCCTATTATATTCAATTTATCCCTCCAGTTCTCATTGAGCCCATTTAACTAATTCAATTTCATAACTCTATGCGAATCTAGCTTAGTTAAACAAGTTATTTATTCTAGAATTCAATTATGACTGACAAAATTAGTATAGGTATCTCTACATATACCAATTTACTGGATTTTGCTATATAGTCTAAATCCTAAACTCACTCTTGATTCATAAAGGATTCACTAAGTCATCAAATTAGTGATTAAGTAATTTAATTCTTTAAATTCATTGTAAAATTAACACATTGAGAAAATAAAGGCCAAGAATCTTAATTAAAAACATGAAGGATCCCAACTGGGTTACATTATTCGCCATAACAATAGCTTCAGCTACTCGTAACGAAATAGAGAAAAACAATAAATCGTCATCAAATACATCACTGGATTTGTAGTAAAGATGTAGAAGAAAAAATATCAATCTCCAAGTGTGTTTCTTGCCTCTCAATTTGTGAAAATCCCTTTAAAAGTATGAGAAATTTGTATTTATAGGTGCTTTCCCATATGTCTGGATAGTAGCGTTTTTCATGGACTTCAAATGGGCTGAAATTGCGCCCTAGTTACGTCTTTTGACGGTGTCACGGTGCCGTAGTACTGCGACAATATGAGATGGCACCGTCTTTGATCTTCCTTGGCTCTGTAGGGCCTTGAACCTGGCACCGCGGTGCTAAGGTTCGGTGCCCTGAATGTGGTGCCGCGATGCCTCATTTTTTATTCTTCACTTTGTTGTGGCACTTTAGCTCCATTGCTTCGGCACCAGGGCACTACTCCACAACAATTTTGCTTTGCCTTTTTTGCCCCTTTTTCCATCATTTCTTTTTGATCCATGCCAATAGCTTTATTTGATGACCTTTTTCGTGTCTTTCACTATCTCAACAATCCTACAAAACAATATCAATAAACACATTAAAAACGTTCAACACTCGTAGAATCTAGCTTACAGTCAAGAAAGAATTGGCTTAAACTCATGAGTAAAACACACTCGTCATAGATGTTGAAGGAGTCAAAATTGTGTAAGATGACTTTTTCTCCTTGATCCATCCTTTGACTCCTTCAAGATCTATGACAAAAGTCACTACAAAATCGCTTGCTAAATGTGTGTTGGGAGCTATAGCATTTTCAATACTTCACTGCTTGCCTCAAGCGATCGTGTGACTGCTCGCCTCCTACTCGACCACCGCTCATGCGACAATGTCATCTGGCAAGGTCCTATTCACAATTTTTGATAGTTTTTATAATCTCACTCAACCTCTAACACTTTATATTATAAATAATAATTCAATGGTCCATCCTAAAAGTGTGTTGAACGATTATATTTCTTGTACAAAAACATTCTACAGAGATCAATAATATATTCCACAATTATCTTGATTCAACAACACGATCAAACATCTGAAGTATGTATTTACCAATAAACTTTCAGAATTCTGAAGTTGGGAAGAGACAGCTAAAGATCCAATTATTCCGAAACGAGTTTATTTTTGGTGATCATTGCAAAGGGAAAAGAAGTCCTGATTTCTAAAATGTCCAGGTTAAGCGATTGAAGAGATTCTTCGATGAATTATAGGTTGGTGATCATAGTCTACTACAATTTAGTTGTATGTGGACTAACATGAACTTATCTTTTTTAGTGGATCTTTTTGTCAAGGTTTGTCTGGAGGTTTTTGATCTCTGTGAAGAGTTCTTCAAACGGATTTCCTTCGTTACCAAATTTGATGTTATTTTCACTTTACTTATATGCTCTCTTTTTTTTTTTTTTTGTTTTTTTATTATCTATATTGCATGATAGACACATAGGGTTTAACTTGACATTAAACTTAATCGTCTACAAACAATAGTTAGTGACTTGTTGCTTTTATTGATTATCTTGCATTATACAACTCTAGGTATGGTTGGTTATTTTATATATTATATTTTTTAATACCTAATAAAATCACTAAATCTTATCTATTAAAATCATTAAATTTAGACGGTGCCACACTAAAGTCTTCCAAGGAGTTTAACTTGATCAATCTGATGGGAATTGTCCCTTCTAAGTTGTTATAGGAGATATCCAAACTCTTGACTTGATGTAGATTTGAGAATGTTATTGGAATTGTTCCCCAAAGATTGCTGTGGGACAAATTAAATGCAAGGATCTGCCTTAAAACAAAAATACCTGATAAGTGAATTAAAAATAATAATATCCGATTTTTGATAATGGAAATTGTAGACCTAAAAACCAGAAATTATTTTTTAAAGTCAACTGTAGTTTTTCCCTCAAAATTTTGTGTGGTTTTGAAGCCAATTTTTTTTTTTTAAAACGTAGAGGAAGAAGGAGATTTCACTGTTATTTTATTAGAAAATGCGTCTCAATTAAAGATTGTGTTCTAATTTTCGATATGTCCGACCTAAGCTATTGTATCAATCCGAGTTAGATTCGTTTTGGAATTGTAAATTTGAATATAAGTTTTTCAACTCTTTATCCTTTGTGCAATGACTTTATTTGTAGGCATTTTAGGAGGTTTTATTCCATTTTATAAGTTAACATTCCATCATCATTTATGTTAAAATTTATAATTAGTTCACATTTTCAAACTTTGTTGATGTGTGTGCTTTGTGACATTTGTCCAATAATTCATTGTTCCATTATGTGGATACATAGGTTTAGTGCATTGACTTCTAGAGTAATCTACACTGTCAGAATTATTTAGACCCAAATAATAGAAATTAAATAATCAACAGTAAAAAGTAACAAGTCACTATTTATTGGTTCTATATGATTAAGGTTATTAATCTAATTAAATCACAACCAAACAATCACATAAATATTCAGATCAAAGCAGTAAAAAGTAATGAAACCAGAAATTGATTATGGAGGAAAATTCCTTGAAGAACTCTTCTCAACTATCAAAAGTTCCGGGTGAACCTTGCCAAAAAAATTCACTAGAAAAGTTAACTTATAATTTGTCCAAATACCAATAAACCTTAGTTAACTTTGACCACCCAACTTGTAAATCACCTAAGAACTTATCTAATTATGTGGCCTGAACTTTCCAAAAGTCTAGAAAACTTTTCACTCTACTGGATCATCAAGAATGAACTTATTTTGAAGCGCTAGAACTCTAGCGCATCTTCTCCAAACTTCAAAACTTTGAAAGCTTATAGGTGAATATAAGGTATTTTTTGGTGTTTTATCTTTAAATCTTGTGTGTTTTGACACGTGGCTAAGGTAAGAGTTATATGGATGTGAATTTAATCTTAAATGGATATCCTCTTGACTAAAATTAAGGCTCAACCTATAAAAATATGTTTGGGATGAATATATGATCTTGGGGTTGAATAAAGAGATCTTTGGAATATGTAATTGATCTTCAAATAATGATCTCTATAATGAATCCGGCTCCAGTATGTCGTAGCGCCGCTCAAGTTCGAGTTGAAATTTGGGAATTGAGTCTTTGGGTAGATTGTCATCATGTTGTTTTGATTTTGATTTCGAAAGAAATATTTTTTATCACGAAATGTAAAATGAGGAGATTATTATTTCCAAATTTGTAATAACCAATTTTTAAATTTGTAATTGACAATTTCCTTATTCAAAATCATAACTTAGTGAGTCATAATTAAAGGTAAAATAGTTGTGGGTTGGTAGTATAGTCATTGGAGAAGTAAAGGATGTCAATTATGGACAAAGAAGAAAAAGTCGAAGCAAAACCGTTCGCTGGCTGAGAGAAGAGTGCTTAAGTACTCAAACCCGGGATTTTGCCGCTCGTTTGGGCATCATTCGCTAGGGGAAATTTATGATAACCATTTAACTAAGTTAGATAAATAACTCAAATAATCATGTATAACACCAATGCATGTACTACTGTAAGCATTTAATAGCTTAGAATCTAAGTATGATAAGTTGAGACATATAACTGAACTAGCAACATATGATAATGATATTGACACCACACGAAATATGTAACATAATATCAATAACTCAAAATATTCTATTATACTAGTGAAACTATCAATAAATCAAGAAATTACAATAACTCCCCCAGACTCAAATATCAAATTCAAGTTTCAAGAATTTCAATTTCCCCAATAACTCATTTACTCAACTCTTTGAAATAAAATACTAATTTCCCCTATCTTTTTGTCACAATAAAAAAGAAGAAATAGTAATATAAACATGAATTTCACTAAGAGGAATAATTGAAGACAAATGTGCACATGTACAAAATTATGCACAGTATATAATGGGACAATAAAAATGTTCCTTCGTTTTGGGACAAATGTTTTCAATGGACTTTTAAATACAACATCATGAATAATTATATTCTTACTTATATATGTATGATTCATAAACTATAAACTTTTCCTACATACCTTATTTTAAACCTATATAGAGTAATTGTGTAAGTTATTCATGTGTTAAAAGCATCACTAAACTCCTATAGCAAAATCTTAAATTAATGAGAAATGACATGCAAAGAATCACTAGTGGATAAATATATTTCTCAGAGCATGAAGACAAACCTAACGCTACTAAGACTTTTTAAATAAAAGGCTCATAGTAATATTTGAATTTATAACCCCTTGTTGGGAATCTACTTATCATGTGCAGCGGAAAAAATAAAACAATTTTCAATTTCCACCAGTATTCATCTTTGTGTTTAGATAGGAATCGTGATAGAGATTGTACCTTTTACGAGATCTGCAAACTTCTTTGCTATTCTTTCATTCCAACGATCTTTATTTGACACCCACAACTATCCAATTGTCCAGTCTCCAATGGTGATCCACGCAGAAAATAAGATTCTAGGATTAGGGTTTTTTTTCTTGTACTGGCAAGAATAATGAATCTCTACAAAACTTAAACCCTAATCACTTATTTATATAAGCTCAAACGGTCTTGGTCTGACCCGGTCCAATATTTAACTAACTTATTTAATAAATCTTATCCATAAATTAATTAATCCAATTAATTAATTCGGACATATAAATAAGCAACCCAATTAATTAATTTATACAACATTTGTTAAATTAATTAATTGATAAATCACAATCTTCCAGTTCTCATTTTGTGTGCACCCCATCAAGTTCCTGATCACGATGACTAACGATGTAAAATATTATTTTGATCTAATCAAAATTGATAAATTAAAACACCATTTTAATTTATCACCAAT
Organism: Olea europaea var. sylvestris; assembly: GCF_002742605.1. NCBI lineage: Eukaryota > Viridiplantae > Streptophyta > Magnoliopsida > Lamiales > Oleaceae > Olea > Olea europaea. Next base: position 98,737 of record NW_019231051.1, read on the forward strand.
TCACACTCGGCATCCTAGATTGACATCTAGCAATGTGCCAAGACAATACATGTGATGGGAAATGTCATGTGGTATAACAAAATTAAACTCGTTCTTTTACTGTGAGACTATAATCTCTTTGTCAATATGATCCAATCATTTACGAGATATGGAAGTATGTCAATCTCGATTATCGATCATATTATTCACTCCATTATTAAGTCAATATAAGTTAAAAACTCCTTTTCGACTTATGTGTACACCTTGGCCAAGGATTTCGTTATCTACTTAATTGAATGAAATGCAGATCATAATCTCTTACTATCTAAGAGCGACAAATTCTCTATTGGTCATTAACAACCTTCATACGACTTTTAACAACCCTAACGATGTCGTATTAGCGGCCTTTGGTAGAGCAACATCCAACACCGTCAAAGCATGACTACCATCATATAAGGTATTATTAGAACCTCAAATCAAAGGACCAATCCCACTACCGAACACTAGAGATTAACCATTGACACTCAGATGGTTATCTATACAGAATCACTTGGCGGATCTCTAAGGTTTTGTTCTATAACAAAACATCCATGTGTTCATTCAAGTGTCATCATACTTTAGCTTGTGAAATTGACTACTTACTTCACAAGAAATGCCACATGTGATGGTCTATCCATAATAATGATATCCGTATCTTGTTATTACTTACGACCACGGATGAACTAAGATTCAATCATATGTAATTTGTATCTCACAATTACAACTCTTTGTGATTAACAAATTACTAAAATTTGAATATACGGACTCTATTATTTAATTTAATTGTATATTAGTCAAATAATAGATCAGCCATTAAATTGCATTAATTATATATTAAAAGTATTTATGTTGAACGTTGATTGGACCTAGGGCATAATACTTACACCCCTTTCCCAATTTGTAAGCAAATATATATAATCCCCAATTTGTAAGCAAATATATATAATTATTCTCTTTCATTTTTTTTTCCATATTTTATTTGCAAACTCTTTTTTCATTAAGCATATTTTGGTGACCTCTTAATGTGTTTTAGGTCAATGACTTCCAAGTCAAATGACTATAAAGCACCAAGTTTTAAGATACCTAGCAAGCTTAATTACTCAAGTCATGAAAGCTACGAAGAAAAGTATAAATGTTATCATATTTTATATGAAATTCAAGTATTTCGAAGCTCATTGCAATTTTTTTTTTAATGGGGGTATATACTAGAGCTTAGGTCATCAAGTTAAAGGTCATTCCATATTCAACACATGATCAAAACCTACTCACAATAAACGTTGCAAATGATACATGTAATAACTTATATCAAATGCTTCAGTGATCAAAACCTACACAAGATTGATGAATAACCCAAGAAAACCAATTAACCCCAGTTTGTGGATTCAACCTAAGACTTAATGAATCAAGCAGCCTCGCAAAATGACGTTTTAAAGACCTTTTGATTACACAACCCAAGGATTGTACCTGGTGTTTGAACACCACAAGATTTGCACCTTGATAAGTTCGAAATTGTTCCAATGAAGAGCAAAGATTGGAAAGTAAAAATTTGCCTCTCTTTAATTTCTCTCAAAATAATGTCAAAGTTATAAATGAAAGGATAAAAAACATATTTATACTAAACCTAAAGATGTGGTTTAAAAAGGAAATAACGTGCTAAAGAATACAAAATATCAATGCGAATAGAATTGTAGCTTAATTAGGTAACTCACGAAAAAGGAAAAAATGGCCTCGCACCGCATGGTTGCTGGGGCTGTGGTCGCATGGTTCAACTCTAACCTGCCCCCTTGCTCTCAGTATACCACCACGCGACCACATTGCTGTTAACACTGTGTGATCGTACCTATTATCCCACGACCCCTACTTCGGTTACTTGTATCGTGTTGATCAAAATGGTTTCAACTCTCAGTCCTAACATGAAACTTGTCCTACTTTGTCCTAAGATCATCGTCTCATTAATTGTTGATTGAACTAATAATCCTCTAGGTTGATTTACTTGCTTTGTGCTCAATCGCGTCACCGATCTTCCTTCGATAATCAATGAGTCTCTTTCTGGGCTCGTCTTTGTTGAGTTTGGTTCTTGGATCACATCATCCCCTTTCTCTTGAAAAGGATTCTTCCTCAAATCTGAGCCTGCATCAAAAAGAGAGAGATCAGATACATTATATCTGGCAGAAACACTATACTCACCTAGGAGATCCGATTTGTATGTGTTGTCACTGATCTTCTCAACAACTCGAAACGCTTCATCCCTTTGTGATTACAACTTTGATTTCCTTTGCTCTGAAAAGTGCTCTGTTCTGAAATGCACCCAAACCCAATCACCTGGTTTGAATGTCATGCTTTTACTGCCCTTGTTTGCTTGTGTTGTTATGAGTTTGTTCTTGTTCTTGATCCACAACCCAGCCTTTTCATGGAATGACTTTACCAGTTTAGCCTTTCTTTTGCCATCTAAACTACTACATTCATTAAGGTATCAAATCTAACGCAGTTAGTAGATTAAAATCATAAACAATTTCAAAGGGTAAAAACAAAGTAGTAGAATGAATAGCCCAATTATATGCAAATTCAACAAACGGCAAACACTTCTCCCAATTTTTCAAATTTTTATTATCACCGTACGCAACAATTGAGTCATAGTCCTATTCACTTCCTTGGTTTCTCCATCGGTTTGTGGATGAGAAGTTGTAGAAAACAACAATTTATAGCCTAACTTACCCTACAAAACTTGCCAAAGATGACTCAAAAATTTTACATCCCTATCTGATAAAATACTCTTTGGGACCCCATATAAGCGCAAAATCTCTTTAATGAACAAATCAACTATGTGAGTGGCATCGTCAATCCTATAACACAGTATGAAATGCACCATCTTGCTGAACCTATCTACCACCACAAAGATTAAGTCCCATCCATTCTTAGTCCTAGGTAAACCCAACACAAATCCATCGATATATCGACCCATGGTTCACTAGAAATAGGTAATGGTGTGTACAACCCTTGAGGTAAGATCCTAGACTTAGCCTGCTTATAGTTTATGCATTGACTACATATCCATTCAATGTTTTTTCATCTTAGGCTAATAAAAATGTTTTCCTCTCATTTCTAAGGTCCTTTGAACGCTAAAATGCCCCATTAATCCACCGCTATGTGCTTCTCTCACAAACAATTCCTGCATTGAACAATTAGGAATGCACAATTTATTTTCCTAAAATAAGTAAACTTCATGCCTAAAGAACTTATCAATAGCCCCTTTTACACATGATTTATAAGCAACAGAAAAATCTCTAAGTCATTTTCATACATTTCCTTAATATGTTCAACGCCAAGCAATTAAACATTCAGCAAATTTAGCAAGACATACCTTCGAGATAAAGCATCTGTCAGTACGTTTTCTTTACCTTATTTGTACCGAATGACGTAGAAAAATGTTTCAATAAACTCCGGCCATCTAGCATGCCTTTTGTTCAGCTTCCCTTGACCCTACAAGTGCTTCAACGACTCATGGTCGATGTATCATGAACTCCTTGGACCCCAAATAATGCTGTCATGTCTTCAAGACTCGAACAAGCTAGTACAACTTAGGGTAGTTAAGAGCAATTCCACTCAACATTTTACTAAAATAAGTTATCGGCCTCCTACCCTGCATCAATATTGTTCCAATCCTTATTCCTGAGGCATCACACTCAATCTCGAACGTCTTGTCAAAACTTGGTAATGCTAAAACAGGTACTTTACATAATTTATCCTTAATAGTATTAAATGTACGCTCCTGTTCATCACCCCAATGAAAACATATTAACTTTTCACTACCTCAGTGAGTGTGCGGTGATTATGCTAAAATCTTTTACAAACCACCTATAAAAAACTAGCCAACCCATGAAAACTCCTTATTTCGATTATACTCTTAGGTATAGGCCAATGTTTAATAGCTTTTATCTTCTCCTACCCTGTTAGCATTGGCCACAAAACCTAGAAAGACAACATTTTGTGTGCAAAAAGTACATTTCTTAACAGTAGCGTAAAGTTATTTTCCTTAACATCACTAGCACATCTCTTTAATGCTTTACATGCTCATCTAGGTCTTTGCTATAAACTAGAATGTTATAAAGATAAACCATGACAAATTTCTTAATAAAAATGCCCAAAACATAATTCATTAAACGCATGAAAGTGCTCGGTACATTACTGAGTCCAAATGGCATTGCCAGTCTTAAATGCAGTTTTCCACTCATCAACTTTCCTCATTCAAATTTGATGGTAACCACTTTTAAGATCAATTTTACTAAAAATGCAGGCACCATGTAATTCATCTAGCATGTCATCTAACCTAGGGATAGGATGACGATACTTTACCATTATATTGTTGATGGCTCTGCAGTCCACACACATCCTCCATGTCCCATTTTTCTTTGGCACCAACAATACTAGTACTGCGCACGGACTCATGCTATCCCTAACATACTCTTTGCTATCAAATTCTCAATTTGCCTCTGAAGCTCCTTTGTTTCCTCGAGATTGCTTTGGTAAACTGGTCTGATTGGAATGATAGCCCCCAGTATAAAGTTGATCTGGTGCTCAATGCCTCAAATGGGTAGAAATCCACTAGGCACGTCCTCCGAGAATACGTCCTCAAACTCCTGCAACAAAGATTTAGCCAAACTAGCAAGGGGTGTGTTAGATTCCACAAAATTGAGGAGTGACACTTTGTAGACCAATAAAATCATTTCTCTCCTATCGATTACCGTTCTCCTCATTTCACTTACTTTTGCAAGGATATTCACCTTAATTTTTCCTTCTCTTGGAAGATTTTTTTTCTTTTCACTCTTGTGGCTCCTCTCTCTCTCTTTCTCTCGACTTGCCTCCTCATTATTTTCTCTCTTATTTGCCACCTTGCGCTTGTCTCTCTTGCTCGTTGTCTCATTATTTTCTCTCCTTTTCTCTAGCTCTCTCACTCTCCACTCTTCTGCATTTTTCAATTTAATTTGGTCGACATACACTTGTGACGGTGTCAATAACTCAAAGGTAATGGACCTCTCATCCATAATAAAGCTGTATCGATTCTTGTACCCATCATGAATAACCTTTCTGTGGTATTGCCACGATTTTCCAACAATAGATGCCCTGCATGCATAGGTACCACATCACATATCATTTCATCATGATAACTTCCAATTGAGAAATTTATCAAAACCCTCATATTCACCTTGATTTCTCAACATTCATTCAACCATTGAAGCCTATAAGGTCTAGGGTATTTCAACAAAGTTACCCATTTTTCTCTACTAAAGTTGTGCTAGACATATTCATACAACTCCCACCATCTATGATCAAACTACATAACTCATTGTTAATATGGCATTAAGTGTGGAATTTATTTGAGCGTTAAGAACTCCTCGTAACCAATAGCTCTCCTAGAGCATATTACACTATCTTCCCATCTCTAATTTCTTCTAACTCCAGCATGTCGTCATATTCACTTTCACTTACTACCTCTCCATTGTCCCACAACACATCGCCTACTTGTTTGGACACTGGGAAGCAATGTATCCCAACCCGAAACACTGAATATCCCTACTCCTTGATGGTTGTGACTCTGCTTTATGTATGATTTTGCTAGCACCCTCTTCTTTCTACCTTGGTAACTCAATCCTATCCTAAGAAATAGCTCTGTCTCCTTTATTACTATCCCACTTCGGTTTCCAAGATGAATTAGAAGCCGAAGTTCCTACTTGTTGCCTAACAGTCCCCTTCCTCTTCAATTGGCTCTCCACCTTTATCGTCACGTGCAACATATCCTATAACTTCACGTAATGTTGCAGCTCCACCACCTTGGCTATATCCCTATTCAACCTATTTAGAAAACGAGCCATAACGATTTCCCAGTCTTCCTCCACATTCACCCTAATCATCAATATCTTCATCTCCTTATGATAATTCTCTACACTCTTCGAATCCTGATATAAACTTTGCAACTTTCAATAGAGTTCCCTATAGTAGTGACTAGGTACAAATCACTTTCTCATCATCGCCTTCAACTCATCCCAAGTGTTGATAGGCCTTTCCCGATTCCTACGTCGTGAAGTGACTACTTGATCCCACCAAGTTATCACGTAGTCAGTGAATTCTAGAATCCCTCTGAGTAGTTATGGCATTCAAAAATTAACTCCACTTTCTTTTCCCACTTTAGATAAGCTTCGGGTTCACTCGTTTAGCATAAACGGAGGAATGGACATCTTAATGTTACACAAATTACCATCTATCTTATCTCCATGATTATTCTTAACCCATCATTCAAGCCTATCACCCCTATTCCGCATCCGTCCCATCTCAACTCCATCGTACTCATCCTCATCCAAATCACTATCGCAAATCGTATGCGTCCTACCTTTCCATCCTAAGCTCTTGTCTACCCAGGCTCCTAGCATGAGGTACTTCTGTCCATTGCCCCTTACTAAGACTTGTAACCGATGTATCAAGACTATCTAACCTATCCCCCATATCTACCAACAACATCTCAAATTGCCTTAACATATCATCCGACGCATTTATGTGATTGCCGTTTGGACTTGAATTGGAACTTTCTTTGTTAGACATTCTAAAACTAAAACTTTTCTGCATCACAATATTTCACTTGAAACCACACAATAAGGCTTTTACCCTCTATTGATCTCACCTTTCTACCTTTCACCGCTCAACGCTTTCGTCCACGTGCTTCAAAAAATAAGTGAACTCAACAGGATTTAACCTTGTGAATTCTAAAGCAAATGTAATCAAGAATCATGACAACAATGGGAATTCAAAAACAATAGGAATGCAATTTGAATGTAAAGCTAATAAAATTTGAGAATGATCGAAAGGAAATTACGGGAATGGAACCAATCTAACTTAAGGAAATTGTAAGACTGCTGGTATTAGATTGAATAATAACAACACTTTTTTTTTCTAATTTTCGGACTACTTTTTTCAGACTTTTTTTATATACTTTTGCAAAAAAATTAACTACAATACCAATAAAATAAACAAACTGAAAGATTAATAGCGACTTTATGAATCTAAGACTTAAATAAGGAAGAAATAACAAGAACGCGATAAGAATCTAGGACAGAAAAGAATTAAAGAATCAACAAGAAAAACAAAGGGAATAATCTCGATTAATTTGGAGCCTGTGCTCTGATATCAATGGATGTAAACCCATGTAGCACGTACACTACAAAACCCACACAAGATTGATAAATAGCCCAAGAAAGCCAATTAACCCCGATTTGTGGATTCAACCCAAGAATTAATTAGTAAGGCAACCTCGCAAAACGATGTTTAGAAGACCTCGTGATTACACAACCCAAGAATTGCACGCGGTGTTTGAACGCCACAAGATTTCACCTTGATAAGTTGGAAATTGTTCCAAAGAAGAACAAAGATTGGAAAACAAGAATTTGCCTCACTTTAGTTTCTCTCAAAATAATGTCAAAGTTATACAATGAAAGGATGAAAAACATATTTATAGTAACCTAAAGATGTGGTTTAAAATGGAAATAACGTGCTAAAGAATACAAAATATCAATGGAAATAGAATTCTAGCTTAATTAGGTAACTCGCGAAATAGGAAAAATTAGCTTAAAAAAATACTCTATGCGACCGCATGGTTGATGGTGCTGCAGTCCCATAGTTTAACTCTGACATGCCCTTTTGTTCTCGGTATAACACCATGCGACCGCATGGTAGTTAACACTATACGGTTGCACCCTATTGTCCCATGATCCCTACTTTAGCTGCTTGTATCGTATTGATGCAAATGGTTTCGACATTCGGTCACAACATGAAACTTGTCCTATTTTGTACCAAGATCATCGCCTCATCAATTGTTGATTGAACTAATAATCCCATAGCTTGATTTTCTCGTTTTTTCCTCAACCGTGTCACTAGTCTACCTTCAATAATCAACCGGTCTCATTTTAGACTCGTCTATGTTGGGGTCGACTCTTGGATCACATCAAATTGCATATAAAAACTAGACAAGCCATGAAAACTCCTTACTTTAATTATGCTTTTAGGTGTTGGCCAATCTTTAATAGCTTTAATTTTTTCTTCATCTACTTTCTAGCCCATTAGCATTACCACAAATCCCAGAAAGACAACCTTTTTTTCCATGCAAAATGAACATTTCTTAAAGTTAGTATAAAGTTCTTCTTTCCTTAAAACTACAAGCACATTCCTCAAATGTTTCACATGCTCATCAAGGTCCTTGCCATAAACTAATATATCGTCAAAGTGAACTGCAACTAATTTTCTATAAAGGAAATTAAAACATGCAAGTGCTTCGTGCATTCGAGAGTCCAAACGTCATTACTAACCATTCATACAAACCATATTTAGTTTTAATGCAATTTTTCACTCATGGCCTTCTCTGATTCGAATTTTATGGTAATCACTCTTAAGATCAATTTTACTAAATGTGCATGCGCCCTGTAACTCATCCTACAACAAAGACTTAGCCAAACTAAAGAGGGTGGGTTAGATTCCTCAAGATTGATGAGTGATTTTATTGATCAACAAAATCATCTCTTTTCTTTCGACTACCGCTTTCAGCTCACTTCCTTTTGCAAAGTAATTCTCTCTAGACTTTTCTTTCCTCTTGGAGGACTCTCTTTCTTTTCGCTCTTATGGCTCCACTCTCTTTTTCTCTCTTCTAGCCATCTCAATATTTCTCTCTTGTTTGCCACCTCACCTATTTTTCTCTTTCTCACCATCTCACTGTTTTCTCTTTTCTTCTCTAACTCTCTCATTCTCCTCTATTCTTCATTTTTTCAATTTGATTTGGTCTTCATACACTTGTACTGGTATCAATGGCGCAAGGGTAATGGACCTCCCATCCTTGACAAAGCTATATTGATTTTTGTACCTATCATGAATGACCTTCTTATCATATTACCATGGCCTCTCGAATAAAAGATGTCTCGTATGCATAGGTACTACATCACACATTACTTTATCATGATGACTACAGATTGAGAAATTTATCAGTACCCTTCTATTCACCTTAATTTTTCCACATTCATTTGACCACTACAGTTTATAAGGTCTAGGTATTTTAATAAAGTTAACCCCAATTCTCTACAAGAGTTGTACTAGCTATATTCATGCAACTTTCACCATCTATGATCATGCTACATACCTTATCATTAATGTGGCACCGAGTATGGATTATGGTTTCCCACTGCTATTCTAAGTCATCCACCTTGATTTGAGCGTTAAGAGCTTGCCTTGTGACCAACAGCTCTCCAATAGCAAACTCCATTTTCTCCCCATCACCAATCTGCTCCAACTTTGACATGTCGTCATAATCACCTTCACTCTCACTCACTACCTCTCCATTATCCCACAACACCATCGCCTTTTGTTTAGGCATTGAAACGTCCAGACCCTAAACACCTAAAACACTTAATATCCCGACTCCTTGATGGTTGAGACTCCACCTTGGGTATGACCCTGCTAGTAATTTCTTCATTTTCCTTTGGCAATTTAGTGCTTCCTCTAGAAACAGCCTCATGTCCTCTTTTATTATCCCACTTCGATTTCCAAGATGAATTTGAAGCCGAGGAGCTCAACAGTTGCCTAGCTGTCCCCTTCCTTTTCAACTACCTCTCTACCTTCATTGATTTCACATAGTGCTGCAACTCCACTAGATTGGCTACATCCTTATTCAATCCTTTCAAGAAAAAATGAGCCATAGTGGCTTTTCGATCTTGCTCCACATTTGCCTTAATCATTAATATCTTCATCTTCTTGTGGTAGTCCTCTACACTTCTTGAACCCTAATACAAACTTTGTAATTTCTAATGGAGTTCTCTATAGTAGCGTCTAGGCACGATTTGCTTCCTCATAATAGCTTTCAACTCATCCCAACTATTGATAGGTCGTTACCTATTCCTACGCCGTGATGTAACTACTTGATCCCACCAAGTTATGGCGCAATCAGTGAATTCAAGAACGACTATCTTTATCGTCTTCTCCTCCAAATAATTATGAAACTCAAAGGATAGCTCCACCTTTTTCTCCCACTCTAAATAAGCCTTCGGATCACTTCTTCCCTTAAACAATGGAATTGACATCTTAATGTTACCCATGTTCCCATCTATTTCGTCACCAAAGTTATTTCGACCCTTTCTTTCAAGCCAAGCGCTTTTACTTCTCATCCGCCTCATTTCACACCTTTCCATCCTAGGTTCTTGTCTACCCGATTGCATTGCATTAGGCACTTCAGCTCGTTGTTCGCTACCAAGATTGGTAATCGATGTATCAAGCCTACCCAACCTATCAACCATATCCGTCAACAGTCTCTCAAACCGTCGTACCATATCGTCAAATGTGTTGATGTGATTGCCATTTCTACTTGAATTGGAACCCTCCATGTCAGACATCTTAGTTCTACAATTTTCTTCTGCCTCGCCTATATTTCACTCGTGTATCACTCAATATGGTTTTTTCCTCTATTGATCTCACCACTCTTTCTTTTTCCACTCAATACTTTCTTCCAAGTACTTCAAAGAGCAAAGTGAACCCAACAAGCATTAGTCTAGTGGGTTCTAAACCGGATGTAATCAAGACAACTAACTTTAGAAGGATTTCAAACAAATGGAATGAAAATTAAATTGGAAACTAAGGGTTTGTTTGATTACATTTATTTTCCATGGAAAATAAATGTTTTCCACCCAAATTCCTACTTGGAGTGTTTGATTGCTATTTTTTTCCATGGAAAATATTTTCCAACTTTTGAAAATATGCCTAATTTTCCTTGTTTTTAAGGAAAATATTTTCCTTAAAAACAAGGAAAATTAGGCATATTTTCAAAAGTTGGAAAATATTTTCCATGGAAAATATTTTCCAACTTTTGAAAATATGCCTAATTTTCCTTGTTTTTAAGGAAAATATTTTCCTTAAAAACAAGGAAAATTAGGCATATTTTCAAAAGTTGGAAAATATTTTCCATGGAAAATATTTTCCAACTTTTGAAAATATGCCTAATTTTCCTTGTTTTTAAGGAAAATATTTTCCTTGAGTAGAGGTGGTTTTTATTTTCCACAAAAGATGGAAAATATTTTATTTTCTAAGTGATATTTTCCATGTCAATCAAACACACTCTAACATAATTTAAGGGTTGATTGAAATGGACTTTGAATTGACTGGACAAAATGAATGTGTGACTCGAGAAATTGACAACAAAAAAGTGTTGGTAGATGCCACACGTTTTCCACAACGTGAAATTACCTCAAGAGTAGGGTGTCAAGTTTTGTAATATAGTCTTTAAGTAAGAGTGTTGAACCCATAGTGATTATAATTTAAATTCTACTTAATACTATAATTATTTCAGCTTTCACCTTATTTAGGCATTCAAATGTTGATTAGATGATTTTTTTTACTAATCTGAAGTGGATGAATTAAATGATGCAAAAGAAATAGGACGACTTTAAAAGATTCAATCACGTTATAAGAGACCTATGAAATGATTTCACCATATTATCAACAATATCTTTTAACCTCTATAGCAATTTCTATTCACTTTTCCTAAATGAATAGGCAAGAACTCTATATTAATTATATTCCTTCTCTCGAGTGCCACAGAATCTATTTCTGGAGTTTAATCCCTATATCTCTATTCTAAATTAAACATACAAAAATTATCAATGCACATGGTTCTTGAATCGAGTTAGCCTAAAAGATTTCACACTTTCTCTCGAAACATACAAAATCTAGGTTATGTTGTTCTTAAATCACACTTAAATTTCCCTCTCTCAAGTGCTGAAATTTAAATCATTCAATTATTGATCAGATAATCGAAAGCATTATGCACGAACAACATAAATAAATTATGGAAAAGTCAAGGAGAATAACTATTTTAGAATTAAAAAATGTCTCAAATAGGTTACATCAATCCCTAGATCTAAAGAATTAGTTCATAATTGGAGCAATTAACACATTTATATATGGATTAAATGACATGGAGAGAAGAAAAGAATAAGAAAAACTAGTTTTTGCCGCTTGAATTCTTCTTAAATGTAATCAATCTTCACGAAACATAAGTATTTCTTCCTTTTTGTTGCTTCTGAGATCATTCTCCCCTTCATATTTCCTTGTAGCCGTCATCTTTCTTATTGCTTGAACTTCCCTTTTGCTAGGTTTTCAAGTTGGTATTTATAGTCTTTTAGGTTTTGAAGTGGGTTAGTATTGGATTGGGTCAAAAAATTTCAAAAAAATTCATAGTTCTGTGATTGGGGGGCGAGGCCGCAGTGCCCAGTTCCGACATTGCAGCGCCTCGATGATGGTTTCTGTTGTCACTGCAGCACCCTCGACTCTGCTCTCTCTTTTTGCGTTGGGTGTTGCAGTGCCTCGAATTTGGTACTTCGGTACCCAGCTCACTGCTCCAACCCCTCTTCTTCATGCTAGGCATCGCGGCACCTAGTTCGCTGTTGGATAGCGAACCCAATGACACTTTCTCTCGTTCTTACATTTATTTTATGCTTCGTCTCTACTCTAATCGTCTTTGCTCTTGTCTCTGATGCATGCCTACTCCTATGATTACTTTTTGGCTCCATTAAACTCCTAAACTATGGCATTTCCTTCGAAGTTGTCTACGCTGCAAAACAACATGAATACACAAATCAAAACGTTCAAAAGTCTTGAGAACAAACTAAAAACCGTGATTTAGATGTATTAATTTAATGAGTGAATTACACTCATCAGTAGAAAAAAACAAGAATAACATTTTTTTCTACACCTTTTTCGGCTCTTCTCATTTTTTGATAGAACACTCGACTACCATACCAACAAAACGAACAGAAGTTGATTTAGATGCTAAATTAGCCAAAAAAACAACTTTTGAAAATTTGACGAAAGTTTTATGGATCAAAGACTCACAAATAGTGAAGAACGGGGAAAATACGAAGAAGCGAAAATAATAGGAAAAAATAACGACTCAACAGTGAAATTAAAAGACATAATCTCGATTAATTTGGAGCCTGTTCTATGATACCGACTCATGTGAGCCCGTGTAGCAACGATGACTACAGAACCAACACGAGATTGTTAGAACCTCAGGGTAGCCAAATGAACCCTGGCTTGTGGATTTGAATCAAGAAGCCCAAACAATACAACAATGTGTGAACCTCTTAATTACACCTTTTTTAATTCGCACCCAGCATTGAACGCCACAAGATTTTCACCTTGATAAGTTCAAAGTTTGTGCTAAAGAAGAACAAGGATTGAAGGCAAGAAAAATTGCCTCTCTTTTAATTCTCAATAATGTAAAAGTTGTATAATGAAAGAATGAAAAAAATATTTATACTAACCCTAAAATCTAGTTAAAAACAGAATAAAGTCCTAAGAGATTGCAAAGATACCAATAAATAGAGTTTTGATACAATTAGGAAACTTTCGAGAAAAGGAAAATTTTTGGCATCACTTTGTACCATGCGACCGCATGGTACATTGAATTGCAATCACACAAGACAGCCTTGATGCATCCTTTTGGCCTCAGTATACCACCATGTGACCGCATGGTGTTCAACAACACTATGTAGTCGTTGAAGTTCGACCCCAACTTCAGCTGCTTGAATCATGTTGCTCCAATTGGTTTCACCCTTCGGTCCCAACATGAAACTTGCCTCATTTTTTGCCACAAACAACGTTTCATCAATTGTTGATTGAACTAATAGCCTCATCCTTGATTTACCCATTTTGTCCTCGATTGCTTCATCAGTCCTCCCTCGATAATCAAAGGTCTATTCCCGTACTTTCCTTCGTTGGCAATGAAGTTATGAGAATTTATTTCGTATTTTTGATATTTTTGTGTGTTTATTTAGAAAATGTCTTCCTATAAAGAGTTTTTTACTCGTTTAAGGATTTTAGATGTGTTTAGGAAGTCAATTGTCCGTTTGCAAAGCAAAAGATAGAGATTATGGCATTATTTAGCTAGAAAATGCTTTTCGATCAGAGATTGTGCTACAACACGTGAAATTTTAGACCATAGATGTTCCAATTCTAGACAGTTTCGTTTTTGAATGTGAAAGTTTGGATACAGGGTTTTCAATTATTTTTCCTTTATGCAATATAATTATTTATTGACAGCTTAATCATTTTTTTATGAGTTGACATTTAGGTCCAATTTCTAAGGATTGTTGAGGTTTGTGCTTTATGATATTTGTTCAATAATCCACTCTGTGCATGCATGGGTTTAATGCACCGACTTCCATGAGGATTTTGTCAGAATTTGTACTATGGTTTTCGTCATTATTCGAGGTCCTTAATCCGAGGTTGTTAGGAGTCTCCAATCACGTTTTTACCCAAAGTATTAGGGTTCTGCAAATTTTGTTATTCAGAGTGAGACTAGGTGACTGATGCATCTATTGCTTAATTGTACCACGACGGTTGAGGCACATATATTCAAAGACGTGTGAGCATGCAACAGGACCCTTTTATGTTTGACGTGAATTCTAGGTGGACAATAATTTTTTGGGTACGTAATAGAAACTTAAAGGCCTTGTTTCCTCTCATTTTTCTTTGTTTTAAATTATCTAATTGACTTTCTTTTGTAATATCTCAATATTTCATTTATTCAAAAATTATTATGATAATAAAATTCATGACGTATATTACCTTATTCAGAAAAGTATTATTCAATATCTTGATTTATCTTATTTGAAATGAGTCTTTTTTGGGCAGGTCGTAAAAGGTTTAATGAATTACACCAAATTTAATTTTCATTAAGGGCTCATCAAGCCCAAATTTTTAGAGCATTGGTGAAGATTTACATTCAGATAATACTAAACGCAATATGCATACTACTTTCTTCACTTCAACTTCTAGGCTTGTACACTTGATATATCACTTGTTTTGAAGTTTATAACAGTCATATAACGAGATTTCAAATTAATCAAATTTCATTTTCAAGGTAAGTCAAATTCTCCCATTAAATATAATCAATGACTCTTGCAATGATTAAACACTTAAGAAGAGTTCCAGCACTAATAAAATCAAACTAGATATATTTAGAATTAGTTCATATGCTACATAACAAAGAGATCTTAAAACATTTACATGATTGGAAAAATTAGAGTTGAGTTCCCTAACAATGATTCTAAGGCTGGAACTTTCAAAACTGTAGTTTTAGATTCCAATCTATTTTAAATTTGAATCACAATCATTAATGTAGATGGTAAAACTCATGCGATCTTTACGTGACTTAAATTTTGAGGGTCAAATTGTCAAATTACTTAAAGCCCAACTTTAAATTCGTCATGTGATTTTAACATTTATATTATTAGTTTCAATCACATAGTATATTTAATAAGAAGAAATTAGCCTTACTACTCTAAAAAAGCGATCAATTAGATTAGTACACTAAAACAAAGCAAAATCTTTCAAAATTGTAATTAATACGTTAACCAAAACCCAAACTGATCAACCTATATGAAGAAGAAGTTTAAACACTGGCATGATTGATAATTTTTGTCAATTCAACTCTCTCTTTTCTCCACGAATTTTTTTCTACCATCATGAAAATTTCGGAAAGTTGTCAAATCCATTTTTTCTCATTTTCTTTGCTAATAGCGTACCAAGGACAATGGCTAATTAGCACATAACATCACTATCTTTCACTACTGTTGTGAAATATGTTCATACTTTCCATTTTTTGGCATTTTCACCCTTATTGACACATAGGGTTGGACATGGTCTGATTCATGAATTTTTAGGTATTTAGTAAGTTGAACCATCAGGTCTAAATTTAATTATTGAACCGTTCAAGTTCGATTCCATTCGATTTAGTTCGATTACCAAGTTCTATACTATAACTAATTTTTTTAATATTTACAAAGTTACATTAATTTAACTAATGACATGTTCAATATTAACCCTTATAAAATAAATTAGTCCAATCTTATGTATCTTTTGCATTTTTTTTTTGTTGAGTTCTTCATAGATTTGATTGTTAAATCAAAGGAAAAGGAAGATAACGAGCTTACAAGAATAAAGAAAGGCGCAGCAGAGTTTCAATTTAATTTCTTTAGAACGTAGAAATGGTACTACGGTAAAATAAAATATTTGGATAAAACTTAGGTCAATTTGATTAAGTTGGACTTGGACTAGAAATTAGAAATAGGAAAATCATTTTTTGGGCTAAATTTATTTAGAAAAAATAAAATAATTTAACTTATTTAAGATAAACAAATTAAAAAATTAGGTTCTTAATATAGAATTAAGAACCGAATCGAACCCGTCGATTCTCGATTCACATACCTGTTCTAGTACTTAATTTAAAAAGAACTGTTTGATTCAGTTCAATTCAAGACCAGTCTAGATCAATTCAAGAGTTTTGTCCAACCCTAATTACACATTTGATTATGCAAAATGTTATTTTCATCCAATTTCTCAGTTATGTGATGGGTATTCTTGACATTTTTCCTCTTTCTTTTCCCATTTGAACCCATTTTCTCTATTTTCTTTCTCTGAAAACTAACCTTTAGTAACTTGAGATATGAACACCAGAGAAAGGATTGAGGCTGTCGGTAAGAAAAATGAAGGCAATATGTTGTTGGAGGCCGAGAAATATGTGAAAGCCTTAAAGAGATATGAAAAGATAATAATTCCCAAGGGATTTTGACTGCATTTGATTTGATAGCAAGGTGGTAAGTCATGTCCCTCATATGGGAAATTTTGAACTCAGGCTTCCAAGTACATTGAGTATGACACCTTTTCAGTGAGGAGGAATAGAAATAGTCCAAAGCACTAAAGATCACATGCAACCAAAACAATGCAGCTTGTAAATTGAAATTGAAAGATTACGAACAGGCAGAGAAGCTGTGTACAAAGGCTTGCTTAGCTAGATAATCATTTTCTTTTAACTGCCTTTTCAAATCATGGATTTTTTTGTTTAATGATGGTGTTGTAACTTGAGAGTACAAACTTGAAGGCACTTTATAGAAGGGCTTACGCATACATGAACATGGCCAATCTAGCTTTGGCTTAGAGGAAGAAATAGATGAGAAAATAGGTTCGAATGAGGAAGAAAGAGAAAATAATAATAATGAGAATACCCTTCTTAATAGAGAAATTGGATAAAAATGGATGAAAAAACCTTTCGCGAAATCAAATGTGTAATTACGGGTGAAAATATCAAAAAATAAAAGCTATAGATGTTTTTCTTTATAACAGTGAAAGGTATGGATATATATATAAGTTTGCTTCTTGTTTCTATTAGGTACCAAGAATTTGTATTTTGCCAAATTTGCTTTGGACGGTCATTGTTTATTAACTATTTCATATCAGTCATTTATTTCCATTTGCTCATTTAGGATTTTGAAATGGCAAAAACTTGTAATCTAGTTCTTGTTTGGAAGTTTTCTTTCTCATATTGAAATGGTGTTTCTTTTTATTGAATTAATAGTTTTGTTACAATGGGAAATTAGAGAATTAGTATTTAGCATTCTTTATCCTTTTCTTACTGTAATTATCTCAAACAATTAGTTTACCTCAACAAGATTTGTCCTACGGCATTGAGATTGCAGGATTTATTTTGCCCTTTGAGCCAAGATTGAAGTCATTTTGTCCTTTGGTTTTGGTTTTATTCTCTATTTTTTGAGGGAGATTGATCTGTGTTTATACCCTTTACAAATTTAAGACCGTGGGTTACTTAACAGTATAATGACTACTATATTTCCAATTATTCTCGTTCTTCTTAGTTTAATTTCTCCGAGATTTATAAATTATCTTACAAATTATTTTTAAAATTCGAATTTCTCATAAAGAATTATTTTCAACATTTTTATCACTTTATTTGATAGAACTTGAATGCATATGGAACTTTTGATCAAAATTCATTTCTTCACTCTTACATTTGTTATAGTTGGTGTTCAATATCATTTGTCACCGTTTTGAGTTATTGTAAAAATATTCATCATTTTTTGAATAGCTTCTAGATTCAAGTTAATACGTTAGTTAAGGCTTATTAGGACAAAACGTCACCATGTTTCAAATTTTTGCTTTTTCACCTGTATTTCTCTTTTCATTGTTTCATTGTGAAAATATTATTTCATCAATTTTTATCCAATTTTTTAAACTAAAAATTATAAAATGGCAAATATATCCTTTTATTTAAATAAAACACAACTAAAATGACACAGCTCTTAAGATTCTCACTTTTAATTAATTTTCCACCACCCTTTGACCAGATAGGACTGGGTTGGTAAAACAACTCTTAATTAAGTCATTAAAGTAATTCTTATCTATTAAATAGTCTCTTTCCCTTTCTTGTCCAAATATGATTATGTACATGTTGGGTGCGCATGCACTTGATTATCTCCCAACAATTAATAAAGCACAGTAACCGTCGACTTACGTTGTCGTCCACGAGGGCGGTTCAGAATCGTCAATTGCAAGGAATTACAGTGCACCGCGCTACACTGAATTTGTAGTCTTTCGTACTTTCAAACCCGGAATTTCGTCACTCAGTTCGAATGTGCTGTGCAGTCCTTTTTGCCTTTCCCGGGAAAAAATTATAAAATATTTAAATAAAATGAAACATAGAAATATGAATAAAAATGTATCAATTTGAAAAGTATGGATGTTTTGCACACTAAAAGCTAAACGTAGGGACGTTTTATACTAATATGTCGTATTAATAAAAATAAAACATAACAAGAAAAGATAACATATAAAAGAAAACCACCATCCTCTAGATCTCTTCTAAAGTTTTGATTGATGTTAAGTAATATTTGTCGCTTTTTGGAATGTTTGTCACTTGTTTTATGTTTTTGTATCTTTTTTAATTTATGTCATTTTATTGAATTGATTGTAATATTTTGATAGATGTTTTGTCCCCTTTTTTGAATTTTGAGTGTTTGTCACTTTTTTAACTTTTTATAATTTTTTTTTATTATATGTCACCTTTTTAGACCTGTCAATTTTTTTGAATCTTTGTTAATTTTTTTTTTAATTTTTTGTCACTTTTTAAAAATGTCTTCCACATTTTTTTTGTGTTGTCCGTTTTTCTAAATTCTTATTATTTTTTTGAGTGTTTATTACTTATTTTTAAATTTTATGTCACTTTTTTGAAATTTCTATCACTTTTTTTTATTTGTTACCTTTTTTTAAAATTTCCATCACTTTTTTTTAGTTACAAAAATCACTTTTAAAAAAAAAATAAATGTGATATTTTATGTCATTTTTTAACTTAAATTTAAAAAGTGAAATGTCACTTTCCAATATGAAAAATGTAGTTGATAGTGCAACTATGTGTTGTAACTGTGATTTCCAACTGACACACGAATTTGATAAGGTGAATATGTAAAAGGAAGTTGATTTCCTACCATCCTTATCTCCGGCATATTCAGCATCTACAAAACCCTTTAATTTCACGCCTTCCTTATTAGCACTAAATTTTAGACCTACGTCACTTGTACCCTTCAAATATCTTAAAAGCCACTTTAATGCTTCCCAATGTTCAGGACCATGTACCTACTGAGAGTACTAACAGCGAATCCTAAGTCCGGTCTAGTGCAAACCATCAAATACATTATGGAGCCAATCACATTTGAGTATGAAATTTTACTCATGTATTCCACTTCACGTTCATTGCAGGGAGCCTGTTTTTTAGATAGAACAAAATGGTTTGCAAGAGGCAACGTGACAGGTTTGCAGTCACTCATATTAAACATTTTCAACACCTTTGATATGTATGGAGATTGATGCAAGAATACAATGGAATTTGACCTATTTCGTTCTATTTCCATGCCTAGAATCCTTTTAGCCTTTCCTAGGTCTTTCATGTCAAATTCTCCACTAAGGTCTGCTTTTATATTGTTTATCCACTTAGGAGATGATCTAACTAAAAGCATGTCGTCCACATAGAGCAACAAGAACAAATAATTGTTATCAGTCTCGTTGTGTTGAAAGTATAGGCAGTGATCGAATTTACTTCTTTGAAATCCTATAGTGAGTACAAAGGAATCAAACCTCTTGTACCACTGTCTAGGTGATTGCTTTAGACCGTATAGGGATCTTTTCAGAAAACACACATAATCATGTTTTAAATTGTCTTTAAAAACTTTTTGGTTGATTCATAAAGATTTGTTCATCAAGTTCTCCATGTAAAAAAAGTGATTTTTACATCGAGTTGTTCAAGTTCCCAATCAAAGAGCGCAACCAATGTGAGCATGACCCTAATTGTAGTATACTTGACAACTGGTGAGAAAATCTCGTTATAGTCAACACCTTCTTTCTGTGTGTAACCCTTCACTACTAATCTAGCCTTAAATCTTAAGGATTCTGAACTACTAGTACCTTCCTTAACTTTAAAGACCCACTTGAAATCAATGATTGATTTATTCTTAGGTCTCGGTACTAACTCCCAAGTTTGATTCTTTTCTAGAGAACTCATCTCTTCTTTCATAGCCTTAAGCCACTCCTTAGATTGACCACTATTCATAGCCTCTTCAAAAGTTTCTGGCTCCCTATCAACTAGTTCTTCGTAACTAGCATATGCAAAATCCAATTCAGATTCAAACCCGAACATCCTAGGTTCTCTCGTTTGTCTTCTCTCTCTATCCCTAACTAAATTATAGTTAGCTAATGGATTTTCTTCCTCAGGATGCTCTTCTATCACTACTTCATTTTCCTCTTCAGGTTCTTGGACCTGAATCTCCACCTCGCTCGAAGTACTAGGTACTGATGTGTTAAATTTTCCTAACTCCACCTTAAACCGATTTCTTTCTTCACCTGATTCAGTTTCACTTACAGGTTCGGTTTCGTTCCTTAGACAAGGCATCTCACTCTCATTAAATGTGACATCCCTACTCACGATGATCTTAACCTTTTTGGCTTCTATCCCATAACCTATAGCCCTTAACCCCTTCGGGATATCCTAGAAAGATACACTTCCTGGCTCTAGGTTCTAATTTTCCCTCACTTTGATGAGAGAAGGCAGCACAGCCAAAAGCTTTAAGCATTGAGTAGTCACCCAATTTTCCAGACCATTTCTCATGTGGAGTATCACCATTTAATGCAGCCAATGGAGTCAAATTTATCAGATAACAGATAGTTACAACAGCTTTACCCTAAAATGACTTAGGAACCCCAGAACTTAACATCATGCAGCGCACTTTATCTAGTATGGTCCTATTCATTCTTTCTGTTACTCGTTTTGCTGGGGAGTATAGGGAACCGTTTTGTGCCTTGATATTCCACTTTCTTTACACATCCTATCGAATTCAGCATTACAAAATTACAGGCCGTTATCTGTCCTTAAAAATTTGATCCTCTTGCTAGTTTGATTTTCCATTTGTTTCTTCCAATTGTTAAAGTTATGGAAGGTTTCAGTTTTGTCTTTCAATAGATAGACCCACACTTTCCTGGTGTAGTCATCTATGATAGATAGGAAATACCTATTCCCACCCGATGTGGGATTACTAGCAGGACCCCATAGATCAGAATGCACATATTCAATCATGCTTTTGGCCTTATGCGTACTAGTGGAGAACGATACTCTATGGTGCTTTCCAAGTACACAGTGATCACAGAACAATAGGTCAGACACACAGTCATTACCAAATGCACCTTTTTCATTAAGTAGCTTAAGTCCCTTAATGCCTACGTGTGCAAGCCTACTATGCCACGTATGTGTGTGATCGATTTTGGCGGAAGAAATAGAGGAGTTTAATCCTCTAATTACTTCCCCAGTAGTGATGTAAATATCATTTTTCTTGATTCCCTTAATAGAGATTAACGCACCCTTCATCATTTTAAACATACCGTTTCCAATTTTACCGGTGAAGTTGTCTTTCTCAAGTCTTCCTACTAAAATCAAATTCTTAGATAATTCAGGAATGTATCTAACTTCCTTTAACATGTACACAAAGCCCGTGTTAAATTTTATCTTTATATCTCCAATTCCAGCAATTGTATAGGCAAAGTTATCACACAGAACTACTTGCCCATCATTAGATTCTTGCAAGTTTTCAAACCAGTTCTTTTCAGTCGTCACATGAAAAGATGCACCAGAATCTAATATTCATTCATGCATGTGAGAATTAGTAGTTAGATTCAATTCAGTAGTGTATGAGACTGAACTAGTGATCACATAGACTTCACCGTTTTCGGTATCGGAGGTAGAGGATAACACATTTACCTCATCTTTTTCCTTAACCTTTTGTTTTTCCCTTTCTTTATGATAGTCTTTTATAAAATGCCTTGTGCCTCCACAGCCATAGCATTTTCTAGCCTTAGTTCTAGACTTTGACCTAGGTCTACCATTGCCCTTCGTTTTCCAACTATTACTACTTGATTCGCCACTACTTTGGTATCCATCATGATTGGCTTGCCTAAATTGAGTTCTACCCCGCATCATCTGCAACTCTCCACTCCTCCTATCCTGTTTTTTAGCCCTCATTTCCATCTCTTGCTCCTAAGAGAATCTACGACAATTTCAGGTGTTAACGTGTCCCTACCATACTTAATGGCATTCTTAACTTCTTTATAAGAGTCCGGGATTGAATTGAGCAAGATTATAGCCTTATAGGTCTCAGACACGGCTTCGTCACAATTGACAATATCTTGCACCAATTTGTTAAATACATCTAAATTGTCGTCGAGATCCTTTGAAGGATCCATCTTAAAGCTGAAGAATCGTTCGAGTAGGTAGAGTTTATTCGGTGTAGATTGAAGCAAGTATAAGTCTTCTAGTTTTTTCCAAAGTTCTTTGGTGGTTTTTAGTTTTTCCACTTTTCTTAAGACAGCGTCAGACAAGTGTAATATTATTGAGGTATAGGCAAGCTCATCGGCTTCCTCTTTTTGTTCTTTTGAGATGTCAGGTGCAAAATTGCCTTCGATGGCTTTTAACACCTTTTGTTGGACTAATATGCCTCTCATCTTTTGTTGTCAGATAGAGAAGTCCCCCTTACCGTTAAATATTCCCAAATCAAAATTATGTGTTATCATTGGTTAACACACTAATTAGACCACACGAAGTAGTATTGGGGAAGCGTGATAAGGTAATATCTTGTTAATTCTTAGCAAAAGTAACAATGAACCTAAAGGCTACGTCCACCAAGAAATACCAAGCACTTAAATCAAAAGAACAAGCACTCAATTAATGCAAGTAATCCTAGTTCTAGCACAAGCAATGGTTACCCCTTCACGGTAACCCCAAAACCTAACGATCACCCCACATGATGATCTTGCTATTGCTGAATTTAAATGGATTAAACCAATTTACCAGAGCGGACCTATCTGAGTCCGTAGAGTGGAGAAAAACAAGCTTGCTGTTCAATTGCAGTCAGCGTCGCACCAAGGGCAAAATCGTCCAACTTTTTCTGTGTAACCTAAAACACAAAACAAAGTATATCAGCGCGTTCAGGAGATCGAAACAAGCAAGTTACCTGAAGATAGCTTCGCCAGAATGTCGCCCACGCGTCGCCCACGCGCCGCTGCTACTCTGCCGCCGTCGCCCATGCGCTGCCGCTACTCCGCCGCCGCCGTCCACGCGCCACCTCACCAGGGGCGCCTCGACCTGCTGGTAATGGATATGGCCTTCGTTTGTCCAACCGAGTTTTGCTTTGTGAGTAATTGAAGAATTTCAAATTCGGGTAAAATGATGAAATCGCGAAAGTCAACCAATTTTGAGCCGATTTTTGCCAACCAAGCTCTGATACCAGATGTTAGGATCTTCCTCAAGCTGCTCAAGATGATTTCCGGGCTCAGTTAACCTTTAAAACACCGAATCAACACCAAAACCGAAGATACCCGTCGCCGACCTCACGAGTTCTACCTATGGTTGCTTTTCTTCCTTCTGCTTGTTGTTTGCTCACTCACAAAAAATGAATACCACATAGGTAAGGGTCACAAAGATACAAGCAAGAGGTAGACAAGATCAAGGAGTAGAATGCACGAAGAAGAAGAAGACACGGCCTCTCTCTCTCTCGGGTTCTTTCAAAAAAAATGGGGCCAAGGAAGGCTACGAGAGCTACCAATATATATAGTAAATCAATGACAAACAATAAGGTAAGTTATACATATGGTAAGTGGACTCGACTAGGGTTATGGCCCAATAGCACACCAACAAGCCACAAAGGTTTATTAGCCATCCAATAGGTAAAACAACGTTAAGTCGGGTCATCCCATTATTCGGTGTTGATTTATCGTTCAGTCATTCATGTCGACTGATAAAACTGGTTTACATCATCGCTCGGGAGGTCGTTTGACAACATGATGTCTAACACGAAGCAGCCCTTTGAAGTTTAAAGCAATCACCGCTACATATTTTCAGACCAAAAGGAAATTAGGTCTATGCTACAAATGTGATGAAAAGTATACACGTGACCATGTATGTAAAAATAGTTTGTTAAATTTCATACTTGTGGATGATAAGAGTAAAGAGGACTCTAAGGAATCACCAAATGATGGCGAGGAACACGAAGGGAAAGATGAAATAGATGAAGTGATGGAGATCTCCCTCCATGTGGCAATAATAAAACCAAAGCCATCAGGCTACCAAGAAGTATAAAATGCAGAAAGATTTCTGTACTAACTGATAGTTGGAATACCCACGTTTTATTGATGAACAGCTAGCCAGAGCTCTCAACCGTAAGATGCAACTAGTTAAGCCTGCATCAGTAATAGTAGTAGGTGGGGAAAAACTTATTACCAATGCCATCTATAATTCCTTAATTTGGAAAATGCAAAATCTGGAGTTTTAATACCAGTTGAAGGTTGTCAAATTGGGAAGGAGTGACACAGTACTTGGGGTTGATTGGTTGAGTTAGTTTAACACTATACTTTTTGATTTTTGCAAAGGAAGCATAAGATTCATCTATGGGGGCATTGAGTTGGAACTAAGCACTGAAGCCATGATGGAAGAGCTCCAAATGATCACTAAAGTGGAAAAAGGGAGCTGGGGTGGGAATCAATCCTATGGTGTGATAGCACAAATTGACATCAATAGTGAAAAGAAACTAGACAGTGTACCAACTAAAGTGCAGGCCATGGTAGACAAGTTTTCAATGGTTTTTACAGAACCAAAGGGCTTACGTCCACCTAGATTCAATTACCAGCATATATCAATTAAAGAAGGAGCACAACCCCTAAGCTAAGGCCCTACAGCTGTCCTTACATATAGAAGGAAGAAATTGAAAGGATGGTAAAGGAAATGAAGGAGAATGGAATAACCCAACCAAGTAATAACCCGTATGCCTCCCCTATATTGTTAGTCAAGAAAAAAGATGACACTTGGAGATTTTGTGTAGACTATAGGCAACTAAACAGCCTAACAATCAAAGATAAGTATCCATGCCTTTGATTAATGAGTTATTAGATGAATTAAATGGAGCAAAGTGTTTACAAAAATATATTTAAGGGCAGGGTATCACCAAATCAGGGTGGCTAAGGAAAAATTCACAAAACAGCTTTTAAAACACACGAGGGGCTCTATGAATTCAGAGTAATGCCCTTTGGGCTCATCAATCCCCCTGCCACTTCTAGTGTTTGAAGAATAAGGTCTTCAAGGAACAACTCAGGATGTATGTTTTGGTTTTCTTTGATGACATATTAATTTACAGCACTAATTTGGATGTCTACTCTAAACATGTATTTGAGGTCCTAGAACTACTAAAGAGTCACCAACTCGACGCTAAAGGAAGTAAATGCTCATTTGGACAACTTGAGATAGAATATCTGGGGCATGTCATTACTGCAGAAGGGGTATGCACAGCCCCTTCCAAATTACCTGCCATGCAAGAATGGCCTACACCAAAGAATGTTAAGAAGCTAAAAGGATTCATAGGGCTAACTGGTTACTACGGAAGATTTGTAAGAGGTTATGAGCTATGGCTTGAACCTTGACTGGTCTCCTAAAGAAGGACAACTTTCAATGGGATGAGGCTGCTGATATGGCATTTCAAGAATTGAAGATCACAATGAGTACTACCCCTATGTTGATCCTTCCAGGTTTTTCCATGCCTTTTTGTGATTGAAACGGATGCATGCCATGGTAGAATGGGGCCTGTTCTAATGAAGAAGGAGAGAGCATTTACCTATATGAGTAAAAGGGATCAACAGCAAAAACTTAGGGCTGTCCATTTATGAAAATGAACTCCTAGCATTAGTAGCAGCAGTGGGAAAATGGAGACATTAACTGGAGGGACATCATTTCATCCTAGAAATTAATCACCAATCTCTTAAATACTTATTGGAGCAGAGGATCACAGCATCATTGCAACAGAAGTGTTAACTAAACTGTTGGGGCTTAGTTATGAAATTCAATATAAAAGGGAAATCGATAACAAAGTGGCTGATGCACTGTCCATAATGGATAACACTAATGCAATTGAATGCTTGGCTATAACTACTATGACAAGTACCATTTACTAAGAGGATGAAAATGTTGGAAGAAAAATTGCTGCATTACTTCTCGATGAGAAATTAGAACCTGACTATACCTACATGAATAGGCTGCTCAAGTACAAGTCTAAAATCTATATTGGCTCTGGAATGGAGGTGAGGAAGAAACTGATTAGGGCCATTCACTCATCCCAAGAAAGGAGACACTCAGGGGTTCAGGCAAGCATGCATAGAGCTAAATCTCACTTCTTTTGGCTTGGGATGTTGAGGAAGATCAAATAAGAAGTCTTGGAATGTGATACATGCCAAAGATGTAAATTAAGGAGAGCATATTTCATACCCTATTCTGTTACAGCCACTGCCTGAACCATTACATGCTTGGAGCCACATATTTATGGATTTTATTGAAGGGTTACCTGCCTCTGGAACAAAGAATGCCATATTAGTTGTAGTTGATAGATTCATTAAGTGTGGTCACTTCTTAACCCTATCACATCCTTTCTCTACTGTCACCCTAGCAAAGTTATCCCTCGATAACATATATAAACTCCATGGTATGCCACAAAGCATAATTTCAAATAGAGATAAAGTATTCACAAGTGTTTTCTAGGAGGAACTATTCAAACAATTGGGGACCAAGCTAATCTCGACTTATCGCCCACAAACTGATGGCTAGACAGAGAGACTAAATTAATGTTTGGAAATGTACCTTAGATGTATGGTTCATAGGCAGCCCAAACAGTAGTGTAGATGGGTTAGTTTAGCTGAATGCTGGTACAACACCACCCTGCACACCTCTATCAAGATGACCTAATTTTGAAGCTCTCT
Organism: Olea europaea var. sylvestris; assembly: GCF_002742605.1. Classification (NCBI taxonomy): domain Eukaryota; kingdom Viridiplantae; phylum Streptophyta; class Magnoliopsida; order Lamiales; family Oleaceae; genus Olea; species Olea europaea. Next base: position 125,962 of record NW_019231051.1, read on the forward strand.
ATGGCATTAAATCGCCTCAGCTAGCACTAGGTCCATACCAGCAAATCAATATGGCAGCAGTGGATAAATTGCTACAAGAAAGGCGTAGAATGGATTAAACTCTTAGAGAAAATTTGGCACAAGCTAGAACCAGGATGAAGTTCTATGCTGATAAACATAGAAGTATAAGAGAGTTTCAACTAGGAGATTGGGTATACCTCAAGCCCCACCCTTATACTCAAACTCAATGATTAAAAGGGTGAACAAAAAATTGCCTGCCAAGTATTTTGGTCCATATAAAGTGATTTAAGAATTTGGGAAAGTTGCTTACAAACTTGGGTTACCTGCTGGAGCACTGATTCATCCAGTCTTTCATGTCTCATTATAGAAAAAGAAGATTGGAAAAAATGAAGTCACAATCTTGGCAATTCTAGAACAGGTTCACATTGATAGTCCACTTTTTTCTGAACCTTGGGGACAATGTTGGTCTAAGGGAGAGGGATGTTATGAGAGAGAGTAAGAGCATTGGAATTGGAACCAGAGGAAAAAACTCAGTCAGAGGATCAGGAAGGAGAAAGGGAAGAATAACAGCTATCAGGATGTCTTTTTGAGCCATAATTAAATTGTAATTGCAAACATATTTTAGCATTTCTTTCATGCTTTTTCTCTATTATATCAGACAGAGCTAGGAGGAGAAATGAGAAGATTGTTGGGACGAGTGATTACTTCTCTTCTTCTCCAAGTTTCTCCTCTCACCTTTATTTTTTCTTCTTCATCTAAATTCAGTTGTATTTTATTCAGTTTAATGCAATTAATCAAGTGGGTATTTTATATTCCATATTCTGCGTTTGATCATTGAACTGAGTGAGATTGAGGAATTTTTAAGGTTGAATCATTCCATATGTTTTGAATGTTTGATGATATATTCATGATTAAACAGTTTTGTTTATTCTTTTTATTTAACAAGGTTGTTTATATGGATCTATTTGTTTTATTGAAGAAAACAGATATGGATTTGAAAAGTTTTCTTGGTTTCGTATTGATTTGGACTGTGTTTTTCGAGTCTTGTTTAACGTTTGTAGTTCAGGATTCGCATAGCAATAGTGGTTCAATTTTTTTAAATCCCTTAGGTCTTGGGAATCAGATTTCATTTATGTGATTGATTGATTATCTTATAGAAGTGTGAAAGTGGATTTGAACTCCTTTATTGTAATTTTTTTTTTCTTTTGTGTGTGTGTGTGTGTGTGGTGGGGGGGGGGGGGGTTGGAGAAAAAAAATGCAGAATTTGCTTGGATTTTGGCTATTTTCTTATCCAGGAAAGCGCTTACTAGAGTAATTTTGTGCATCATTTTGTAATTGCTTTTTTTCTTATAGTTTTGAGTTGACATTTAGATGGATTCAGGAGATTGATTAGTGATAATTTGTCACCTGTATGAATTACTTTTATCGCATGTGTAGCCTTATTGTATATCTTCTTGACTATAAATGTCCTCTCGACTCTCATATACAAATAAATATGGAATCCATATCAGTTAAAGGAATGTAATTTATGATATAGATGAAATATTAGTTTGAGTGAATTTGTAATTATCCAATGTGGATTTTTACATAGTTTATTTCTGTGGAGGCCCATTATGTAACACCTCAATAACTGTGTAAAAGCTGGAAGTTTAGATGGTACCTACTTTTTTTGACCTATCTTTACCGTTCTACCCATGGTACCGTTACGTTTTGAATGGTTTGCTGTCATTTTGTCCTGTAGTAGCCAAGATCGTAAATGTGTGATTTTTACATATTTCTTGAGTTATTTGCATTTTATCTCCATAACAATGTGTTATCAATGGTTTCTTTTGTGAAATTGATAGTGTTTGAATTATGCCAATCGAGTCTCAATCCATTGCAATTCAATATAACAATTTCCATTGTTTGCTTAGGTCAGTTATGAGATGGTTTTCTATTATACATTATTTTTTTTAGGTGCCTTCTCTTGTATGGCATGTTTTCCAGGGTTTTCATTTTGATTTTATGACGATTCCTTGTCAAAATATTGGTGAATAGTGAATTACCTGTTGTTAAGATATTATTTCGTTCACTTTCCACTGCCATGGCTTGAATTGCACCTGAAGGTTCTCAATTTGATCTAGAAAATTTGACACCGAGATGAATGAGCTGTAAGTTTTTTCTAGTATCAATCTTATCATGCTTGGAAAACACGGTTTGATTTGTTTATTAGTGTACTCTTCCTGCCTATGATCTTAAGATTTATTTATTCCATTTTTCAATCATGATGATGATCATAGTACACTTGTTTGGTTCTGAATTAAAGGTTTAAGACTTGGAAACGATGGCGACGAGGAAATTTTCAGTAGTTATGATGAGGTGTATGAAAGCTTTGATGCTATGTGCTAACAAGAAAATCTTATGAGGGGCATCTATGCTTACGATGGATTGGGACAATTGTTTTATGTCATGCTGCATATTTTTCTACACAATTTTATTTTCTCTTCTTCCCAAAAACTAGAATAAGAAATTCACCACAAACCACCAATAATTTTATTTAATCATCAACTGAAATAAATTACATTGCAAAGTAGGTTTAAATAGTAAAGCGAACTCTAACGAGACTGAGCCCAAGCCAATACAAGTCCAATTCTCTAAATAAAAGTTCAAGATAATGAATAAAGCTTAACTAGAAAATAAAATAAATAAATATTGGATATCCTCATCAACTCACCTGGGGTGGGAGAAAACTCAAGCCTGTCGAGTAGATATATCACTATAGGCTGTAGTCAATCTCCAACCATAAGCTAAGTGGCTGGGCAGGCTTCTTCCGATGTTTGTAGAAATGTGTTAGTAGAGGTCTGAATTTGGTATCCTCACCAACCCCCCTGAGTGGATGGGAGGCGATCTAGGCCAAGGAAGATTCTGCTAACTCCGATAAAGCTCCAATATATTTGGATCCAATTGCTGTAGTGTCTTTCTGGAGATCCATGTACAGTCAGAATTTGGTCGGTTAACCCAACGAACAAGGAAGTATTGAACTTCTAAATCATTAGTTAACACTGTTTCTCTATCTAAAATAGCATCAATTTTATCTTTGTGTGCTGTGAGAGGTGGTAGTGGATTAGAATTGGCCAAAGAATTAAGATCAAGGTCCATAAAAGGAGGTAACAGAGGATCATCTGAGGGAATGAAATGACCTTTATAAGCTATTAGGTCCTCAATATTGAAAGTAGAGTGGTAACCAAGGTATGGTGGAATGTCAACAACATATGCATTTGAACCAACTTGCTTTAAATTTTAAAAAGACCAGCACTGCAGGCTTGCAATTTGGAGACGGGTCCATGTAGACGTGGTTTTAGCCTAATGTGGACCATAACGTAATCCCCAATGTTAAACTCAACATGTCGTTTATGCAAATCAGCTTAGAGTTTATATTTTGCATTAGTTGCTTCAAGTTGTTTATTGATCTCAATATACAAATCACAAAGATGTTGTGCAAATGTTTCGGCTTACAATAACACTCTAACCTGTGGAGACATAGGAATGAGATCTAACGGCTTCCTAGACTTATACCCATGAACAGCTTCAAATGAACTCATACCTAATGAATGATTCATGGAACTGTTATACGTAATTTGAGCTATAGGAAGGATCAAATCCCAATTTCAAAGATTTTCCCGAACCGGACATCATAACAAATTACCAAGACTACGATTAACTACTTCAGTTTGACCATCAATCTAAGGGTGGTAGACCGTAGAAAATTTTAATTTGGTACCCATCTTTTGCCACAAAGTTTTCCTAAAATGGCTGGTGAAACGAACATCCCTATAGGACACAATGGTTTTAAGAAGCCCATACAATTTGACAATCTCATTAAAGAACAACATAGCAAGACAGGGGATAAAATGAGCCATTTTCGAGAAATGGTCGGTAACCACAACAATAGAATCATGTTTCTTTGGGGTGCGTGGAAGTCCTAATACAAAATCCATACAAATATCTTGCCAAGGACAATTGGGGATGGGAAGAGGAGTATATAGGCCTGTGTTTTGTCTCTTCTATTTGGCCAATTGACAAATGTTACATTTACTAACAATTTTAGGCACATCTTTCTTCAAACTAAGCTAATAGAATTGGCTTTCAACTTCCTCTATAGTCTTATCATACCCAAATTGACTGGCTAAACTTCCTGCATGAATTTTCCACCCTATGAAATCCCGCACTAAAGTTCGAGGGATGCACAATTTATTGGTTCTAAAGATGTAACCCTCCTCAAGTCGGAAGCCATATGTGGTGTCTGACTGTCCACCTTGCAAATCAAAAAAGATATCCTTAAAATCGGGATACGCTTTGTAATCCTTCTTAAGCCTTTCAAAACCTATGATCTTGACGCTCATGATCGACAAAAGGGAGACACGATGACTCAAAGCATCAGTTGCTTAGTTTTCCACGCCCTTCTTATCTTTATAACAAATTAATAACCTGTAAATATTCAATCCAATGACCATGCCTAGAGCTCAATCTCTTTTGGGAATTGAGGTAACAAAAGGCCTCGTGGTCCGAATAAAGGACAAACTCATAGGGTAACAAATAGTGGCGCCAATAGCGCAAAACCTGGACAACCACATACAATTCCTTATCATAAGTTGAGTATCGTTGTTTGGCCTCATTTAACTTCTCACTGAAGTAGGCAGTAGGGTGACTATCCTGACTCAAGACTCCACGATACCTACTCTCGAAGCATCACACTCGACCTCAATAACTTTGGAAAAATCGGAAAGATACATGATAGGAGCTTCTGTTGTTCGTTTCTTGACCAACTTGAAGGCCTTAGCAGCCTCTTGTGTCCAATGAAAATCCCCTTTCTTAATGCACTTTGTGATTGAAGCTATAATGGTGCTAAACCCCTTGATAAAGCGACGGTAAAATATAGCTAAGCCGTGAAAGCTCCTGACATCATGAATAGTCTTAGGTTCAGGCTAGTCAAAAATTACCTAAATCTAGGCAGGATCAGTAGATACCCCTGTCGAAGAGACAATGAATCCTAGGAAAACCACTGTATCGGTGAAGAAAGAGTACTTCTTGATGTTAGCATACAGATTATTTGCACATAGGGTAGAACAAACTTGTGTGAGATGGTCACACTATTGCTCCTTAGTCTTACTATAGATGATAATATCATCAAAGTAGACAATAAGAAACTTACCCATAAAAGGTCGAAGAGTTTGTGTCATTACTCGTATAATGGTATTCGACGTGTTGCTTAGCCCAAAAGGTATGACCTGCCACTCATAAAGGCAATATTTCATTTTAAAGGCGATCTTCCACTCATCACCTGGGATAGAATCTAATATGATGGTATCCACTCTTCAGATCAATCTTCGAAAAGATTTTAGCACCAACCATCATATCTAGTATATTGTCAAGTCTAGGAATGGGAAAACGATACCTCACTGTGATCCTATTGATAGTACGACTATCCACACACATTCTCCAAGAGCCATCCTTTTTAGGCGTCAATAGGCTGGGGACAGCATATGGGTTTAAACTCTCACGAATGAATCCATTGCGAAGGAGGTCATCTACTTTCCTCTGGAGTTCAGCGTGCTCTGTTGGATTCATCCTATAATAAGGCAAATTTGGAAGGGATGCCTTTGGGACTAAATCTATGGCCTGTTTAATGTTTCGTAGAGGAGGTAGATGATCAGGTTGGTCCTCCGAGAAGACATCCCAAAAATCTTGAAGGAACGACTGAACTTCAACAGGGCTCTCTGTTGTAGAGTTAGATGAAACTTCCATGACCACTAAAGCGAACACAATTAAGTCACTAACAAGTGTACGCTCAAACTCCATAGGACTAATGATATGCAATCCCTTTCGTTCCATACTTTTCTTTATTTCCTGTGAGCCAACAAGCTTTAGGGGCAGTAAGTTAAGGTGAATCTTTTTCCCATTAAACACGAAAGAGTAGGAGTTGGATCGACCATAGATGGTTATATCTAGGTCAAATAACTAAGGTCATCCCAAGATAAAGTGCTCGACATCCATTGAAATGACATCACACCATATATGATCCTTATACTCGAGGAACTGGATAGGGACTAGACAACACTCCTTGCTAGCTATAGAAGAAGTATCAACCCAGTAGATGCTATACGGCTGAGGGTGATGAACTGGCTTCAACCTTAGATGGGATACAGTAGCCATCGAAACCGCATTAATACAGCTGCCACTATCCACAATAACTTTACAACCCTTGTTATTGATCTTGATGTACATGTGGAAGATGGCATGACGACACCAGTTATTGACATTCCTAGGCTGGGTAAAAGTGCAACGGACGACACTGACTCTAGGCATATGTTTGATAAGGGGAGTAGTCCGAATACAACCTAAGAAGGTATCTTCACTATCCTCCAAGTCATCAAACTCTTCCAACTTAGGTTCATAAACTTGGTCTTCTAATGGCTCGTCAACTATACCTTCTTGCTCTTCCAAAACTAGGGCTCGGCTAGGACACTTAGAAGAAATGTGACCAAAACCCTTACAGTTGAAGCATTGTAAACGGAATGACACTCTTGAAACCTCAAAACCTTTACCTTTACTATCTGATGCAAGAGTAGCATTAGAAAGAGGAGGCCCTAGAATAGACTTAGGGGATGGAGTGGATGCAGAAGAGGTTCCAATACGGGTGTCACTACGAGTTTTATACGGTGTCCTAGTCACTAACTCGTAATCCCAAACAAAAGATTAGACGTTGTCAAGATTGGTGACGCCTCTAAGGACAAGCTTGCGTCTAAGATCATCTCTTAGACCTTGCCTAAATCTACTCAAAGTCATAACTTCATCCTCAACGACCTGACATCTCATTCGAAACTCATCAAACTGAGCAACATATTCAATCACAGATCGAATTCCTTGCATAAGTACATTCTATTGATCCAACAAGTTACCCCTGTAAGATTGAGGTAAATACTTTTCTTGAAGGTGATGCTTCATTTCATCCTAGCTCCAAATAGGAAAAGCATGACGTCTCTCCAGGAGGTTCTCAACACTTCTCCAAAAGAGTTAAGCAATTCCAATTAATTTCAAACTGACAAATTGTAACCTCCGATCTTTTGGGACCCCTTAATTGGCAAAGAAGCGATCCATATCTCTAACCCATTGATTGAATACAATAGGATCTAGACAATCATCAAATGTGGGGATATATAATTTGATGTTTTGAAAGAGACGCTTCTCTGGCGATGGAGATACTATGTACCATGATGGTTATGTTCCCACTCTTGTCTACGAGTCTGATTTCCATTCCTATGATCATGTCTGGTATGGTGTCGACCATGTTGTGGACGACGATGAGGTCTATTAATGGAAGCGCTAGAGTCTTCAGTTTCAGTTGAATATGGGGTTGGATTAAGAGTGTTCAACCTAGCAGCTAGGTCTCTATTCTCCTCACAAGTAATTACTACCTCAGTTTGGATAGCTGTTAATTGATTTTGTAATTGTGCCAACTGTCGGGTGAGGGCCTCAATTTGGGATGGATCCATGGCAAGGGTACTAGAACTAGAGGTAGTAATGCGACCACTATGCAAATGCATACAAAGTAACGCTTAGCCAATTGAAGTACACTACGGAGATCAACAATCAACGAGTGCCAATAGGGAAAATAGCAATTTGAGTTTTTATTTCATTTTATTTTTTTATTAACTTGAAAATGGGATTGTGTAAGTCCGAACGTAGCAAGCTAATAATGTTGATGCAAATAAAATAAAAAGAAAGGGTACAAATGACTAAACGAAAGGCCTAATCACATGGGGTAATCAAGGAACAATGGGGATAATTCACAAGTTCCGATCAAGTAGATTTTAAGGCTACAAGGATCAAATAACAACAACACAAATAATGTAAAGGATGCGATTTAAAATGAAGCAATAGTATAAACATAGACAGATAAGAACAATGACTCCCTGTAGTTTGGGTGTGACTTCCTGTAGCGTGCAGGACCCTGGTATGCTTCTGTTCTATCTCTCATTCCAGTTGTCTTCCACTTCACAATTCCTTGTTGTTGAATTGTGAATTATACTGTTTTTGCTTTGGTTCTATTGTGGTTGGAGGTATTGTGATAATAATAGCTAACAGTCAATTTTACAATAGTTGGTGGCGGTCGTCGATGGGTGAAGCGGTAGTCGGCAGTTGCTTTGGTTGATTAATGGATGGTAGCGAGCAGTGATTGACAGAGATTCAAAGGAGACGATGGCTCTGGAATGTGTGCGTGCGTGTGATGCGAATTTACTGTAGTTGGCAGATAGTATTAAGTGTTGATCGCTATGTTGAAGGTGATGAATCGGGTGGTGGCTGGTCGAAGATGTAGTGCGTTGGAGATGAGTGGGGTGAAAGATGAATTGGGTGATGCTGGAGGTGATGGAGAGTGGTATCGCCGACGTGGGTGGCGTCTGTCGGGAGTAGTTGAGTGTTACTAACATTTGGGCTGGATGGATGCTGGCGTGGAAAGCGACAAAATTCTAGGAGTGGGTCTATGTAATTAGGTTTGTAGAGTTGGGTTTAATTATGGGCCTCAGTTATGGGTTGGAGTTATGGGTTTGGGAATGAGTTGGATTACGGGCTTCAGGATGATTTATTATTTCAATTGGGCTACTTTGGGGTTTGTTAGTGATTAGCTGCGGTTTAGGTTATTGGGCTAAAAGGAATTGGGCCGTGTGTAAGTGGGATTGAATGTTAGGGTTGGAATTTGTGGAACAGCACTACAATTGTATAGAAGAAACAGTAGCAAACGAGAATTTTTTTTTTCCTTTTTGTGTGGGTGAAATTGAAATTGTAGGGGAAAAAAAAAGAAAAAACTGAAATTTCTAAGTGTGAATAGTAATTTTTTTAAACAACGAATGACAACTAGAAGAACGGAATTTGCTGCTCGTACACTAAAATTATTTTCACTTGTGTTGTTCCAACAAATTTTGGAAAGAAGGCAAGAAAGAATTTTGTATTGTAGATTAGGCTTATTCAAGTTTCGATTCTGATACCAAATTTGATACAGCACCAATAGAACTATTGAATAGAGAATGAGAAAATAGTTTAACAGGAAGAAGAAATTAGGGGAAGGGATGACAGAAGGGGGAAACAGTAGAAGAAGGAGAAGAGAGGAGAAATTCACCACAAGCCACCAATAATTTTATTCAATCATCAACTGAAATAAATTACATTGCAAATTAGGTTTAAATAGTAAAGAGAACCCTAACGAGACTGGGCCCGAGCCAATACAAGTCCAATTCTCTAAATAAGAGTCCAAGATAATAAATAAAGCTTAACTAGAAAATAAAATAAATAAATATCGAATGTCCTCATGACTTTGGTTCTTGTACCAACCCATGAGCTTGCACAGCAAATTGAAAAGGTCATGCAAGCATTAGGTGATTATCTTGGTGTGAAGATTCATGCTTGGGTGGGAGGAACTAGTGTTCGTGAAGATCAGCATATTCTTTCCATTGGGGTTCATGTTATGGTTGGCACCCCTGGTCGTGTGTTTGACATGTTGCAAAGGCAATCTCTGTACCCTGCTTATATAAAAATGTTTGTGCTGGATGAAGCAGATGAAATGCTTTCAATAGGGTTCAAGGATCAGGTCTGTTTCTTTTTGTTTTTATTTTTGTTTCATTTTAATGTAGGTGACAATTGAAATATATATCTATCTATCTATCTCTATATATATATATAAAACTAAAATTTGAAACATAAAGAGAACAACTCCTAAAATAAATTATATATATATATATATATATATATATATATATATATAATTTATTTTAGGAGTTGTTCTCTTTATGTTTCAAATTTTAGTTTTGAGTTTTGAATTCATTTTGGATTTTGTGCTTTGAGTGTCCATTTTAAGATTATTGAAAACGTGTTCTTTTTGTCATTTTAAAAAATTGTTTTCAAAAATTAAAAATTAAAAAACGCGTTTACTTTCTAGTTTTGAATAAATAGTTTATTTACTTATACAACAAAGCAAAAGCGGCTACCATAGTGGTTAAGGCATTAAAACTCCATCTGGTGGTAGGGTTCGAATCTTGGCCGCCTACCTATTTATTTGAAAGATTTTTATATTGTGCATAAAAAAAAAATAAAAAAAAAAAAAACAAAGCAAAAACTTTGTATTGAAAGTAGGCTGGTGGAATTGAGCTCATGACCATCTCAAAATCCAGGACTCTATCAATTGAGCTATCCGACTACTGATAAGAAAAAACGCGAACTGTGCATATTAAAAGAAAATTCCTTTGTACTCAAATGCAGTGAAACGGAATTGAACTCTTGACCTTGAGAAAATTCGTGACTCAACCAATTGAGCTATCATGCTATTTGCAAAAACACCGCATTTTCTGCATTTTGAAGTTTTGGCTTGATTTCTACTAAAAACAACCAAAACGACTAAAAGGTTGTTTTGCGTTTTCTTTGTAATTTTTTTCCACGTTTTCGAAAATTCATTTCTAAAAATAGGTAAATAAACGTGTTTTCAGTGTTTTCAAAAATTTAAAACTAAAAATGGTATGAAAACAACAAAGAGAACAGACCCTTATTTTTCTGTATACTTGCATTTTGGTGTATTTCTTTCAGCTTGTTTTCATTACTTTTACACATGCTTGAAGCTCATATGTTTGCTGTCTGCTTAATATAAGCTTTAACAATCTATTAATTTGTTTTCAGTGTTTATGTGATTGCTCTGCTCTGAATAATACTTTTAGCTGCAGACCTGATACATGATTTCAACTATGTGTTGTCAAATGCACATAGATGATATTTTTCAGCTTCTGCGACCTAAGATTCAGGTTGGTGTATTCTCTGCCAGAATGCCTCCAGAGGCTCTCGAAATCACAAGAAAGTTTATGAACAAGCCTATGAAACATGATGAGCTGACCCTCGAGGGTATCAAGCAATTCCATGTTATTGTCGAAAAGCAGGAATGGAAGCTCGAAACCCTCTGTGATCTTTACGAGACCTTAGCCATCACACAGAGTGTTATCTTTGTTAACACCAGGCGTAAGGTTGACTTGCTTATTGAATAAATGCGAAGTCGTGATCATACTGTCTCTGCCACCCATGGAGACATGGATCAAAACGCGAGAGATATCATTAGGGGTGAATTCAGATCTAAGTCGTCACGTGTTCTTATTGCCACTGATTTGTTGGCCTCTGTTATTGATGTCCAACAAGTCTCTTGTGATCAACTATGATCTTCCAACTCAGCCAGAGAAAAACCTCCATCGTATTGTACGTAGTGGACGATTTGAAAGGAAGCGTATTGCTATCAACTTTGTTACCAAAGATGATGAACACATGTCAAGTTACATCATTTCATCAAAAATGTAATCACGATTATAACAACTATTTTGGTACAGATTAACAAAAAAAAAAAAAAAAAATGAGAAAAAAGAGGAAAAAAAATGAAAAATGAAAAATGAAATCCTCTTCTTCATGTAAACCTGAAGTAAAAGATGAGAAGAAAATGAAAAGCTAAGAATGAAAATAGAAATTGAAGATCCACCGTAAATGGTTCCCAAGCTCTGGTATTAATTTATACTTATATACAAATCCTTGAAATTGATGGAAATTGGTCAAATCTGTCGAAATACAGTGAAGTTTTATTAGGGAACTACAAAAATGTTACTGATACAAATATTTCAAAATATTGAAAGGAGACCATAATGTAGTATTATTCATCAATACATACAAACTTGGAAGTTATTGTTTAAACATAAAGGGTTCAGTCAATATTGATAGATTACCACTGAATTCTATAGATAACTCAATTGTCGATGGATTACTCAATTATCAGGTGTCACTGATATAATTACCCCTGAAATCAAGGATTTCAAACCTTATTGATTTTACTTGCAAAAATTTTTAGAAAATGAAATTCAACTGCAGCTTAATGGTCAACAGTGTCAGTATCCATGCCAAGCCCACCTGGATGACAATTTGGACCATAGACTTCTGGAAGCAGGAGAAGGGAAGGTTCTGGCATTCTAATATTTTAGCTGAATTAGTTTGTCGCGATCCATTTTGCATAGCAAATTCTATAGACTTGGTTAGGCAATATTCTTTTGTATTTAATTATATATAGGAGTAGAATTGTAGAGAGAAATGCACATAGGAATTAATACAATCACAAAATTATCTCACAATTTTGCATTCAAATTTTCTCTGTTTGTTCATCCCTTCTTTTTAATAATATTATGAAATTTCATCAATTGGGTTGATTACCTTTTAATGACATCTATAATATATATTAAAGGGAAAATTGTAGCAGTGGTCCCTAAACTCTTTATTTTTTGTAGACTTTACTCTAACCTTCATTTTGTGTCAATAGAGGTTCCTAACATTTCATAAATATGCACCTGAGGTCCATCTGGACAGAAACCGTCCCAACGTCATCAATTGATTGAGAAGATCAAGGAATCAATATACAATAACACCTTCTAGAAACACCATCCAAAAAGGTATCAATATCCAATAAAATCGTCACGATAGCAGATAGTTCAAGGAATTTTCCTATTCAACTGACAGTGTCTTGGAGGATTTCCATCCAGATGGACCTCAGGTACATATTTATGAAAGGTTAGGGACCTTCGTTGGTACAAAATGAAGGTCAGTATAAAGTCTGCAAAAAACGAAAATGTTAGGGACCGCTGCTACAATTTTCCCTATATTAAAATATCAAATCAATGGAGAATCCTTTTTTTGGATGATTTTAACCTCCCCACAATTCAATTATTTCAATAATTCCCTACTTTTCATTTTTCGATATGTAATAAATACTACATAATTATTGTCATTTATGAAATTTGTGTTATTAATTCTCAATTAATTAACATTCACATTAGCTTAGATAGAATGAATTTTCACTTGATAAACCTTGAATTACACGAATCTAGAGTTATTTTAGATAAATTTTCATGTATCTATAAATTTTAATGGGTGTTAAAATTTATGTATTAACAATTAATTTTTATGTATCAAATTTGATATAAAAAGATTGCTCATTTATAGTATTTCATCATTACAAAAATTTTAAATCATAGAAATTAAGTTTTGAGAGTAAAATGTTATTCTCTTAAATTCCATTTTAAATTTTATTTTTTTAATTCGTTCAAGACTCATCAAATCCTCCAACAAATTGGTACTGAGTATTACTTTTATATCACTTACAAAAAGTATTTTAAAATAACGTGCAATGCAAGTTCAAGTTTAACTAGTATTACAAAATCGAAGAAATTTCATATCAATCTAATTGCAGCCCTTCAAGTGCTCAGGCATCAGATGCATGAAGAAATAGCTCACATTCTTTATTACGGGCATTATCATATAAGAAAGAAAAATAAAAGGAGTGATGTAAATTTTAAACTGTAAATTTTACAAGTTGGTCTAGTAAAGGAGAGACTCCAAGATACCTTCGATCTCAATCCAACTCGCTAAATAATTCGATACAAACGAGAGATTTTTAAGCTCTTGAAAAGGAAGAAATAGAGACGTATTGTTGTCAATTTTAGTTTTGCAAGTGTACGAACCGTAACAAGTAATAGTGGACCTAAGAGTCCAGATTGTCGATTCCACAAGGGCTATTTTCTAGCACTTAAATCAATTTCCCGTTAACTACTATTTGATGAAAACAAATTAATAGTTATATTGATTTGAGTTTAAATCTTAACTCTAGACAATAAATGAATTCTCACACAATTGTTTGTAAGACCAAATAAATAGAGGACGTTAGGACGGAATAACTTTACCTATTGATCACCTTTATATATCAAATTAAGACTCAATTTTAATGGTGTTTGGTCGAATTCGCCTATCGTATTCAATTTATCCCTTTTGAGTTCTCATTGAACCTATTCAACTAATTAAATTTCACATCTCTATGCAAATTCAATTTAGTTAAACGAGTTATTTGTCTTAGGAATTCAATTATGACCGCAATAACTGGTATATGTATCTCTACTCATTATACCAATGTACTAGATTTTGCTACATGATCTAAATCCTAAACTTATATCTCTATTGATAAAGGATTCACAAAATTCATCAAATTATTGATAAGATAATTTAATGCAATCACTACATAGAAAAAATCAACACATGGAAAAATTTAAAACCAAGAATCTTAATAAAAAAAAAATAAAGGATCTCAAATGGTTACATTATTCACCCTAACAAATGAGTTAGCTACGCATAATGAAAGGGAAGAAATAACAAATTGTCTTGGAGTACATCACCGGATTTAGAGTTGAATATGCAGAAGAAAAAGTAGATCTTGCACCAAGAATCCTTTCCTCTTCCAATTGATGCTTCACACGATGAATTTGTCGTTGTTTTCTTCCTTTGAACCTCTCCTCCTTTCCCAAAGATGTGTTTTTCTGCTTCCTAATGTATGGAACCCCTCAAAAGTGTGAAAAACGGCCTTTATAATTGTCCTACCATGTATGAATAATAGGGTTTTCACATGGACTCAAAAATGGATCGGAAGTGCGCCCTAATGGATCCGTTCGCGGGGCTGTGACGCTTGGGAAGCGACGTTGCAGTACGTGTCACTTTTGGAGGTGGCATTGCAGCGCCATTGGGTGGCGTTACGATGCCACTCATTTGTTGTCCTCGGCGCCACGGATATGGGTTGGGCACCGCAGCGCCCTGAATATGGCGCCGCGGTGCCTACACTCTGGTTCTCTCTTTATTTCTTACATTTTTGTGTCATTCGTCCCATCTTTGTTTTGCCTATTTTGCCCCTATATCACAAATTCTTTTCCATCCATGCCACTAACTTCAATTTAATGATCTTTTTTCGTATCCTTCGCCATCTCGATAAATCTATAAAACAACATTAATACACACATTAAAAACATTCTATACTCGTGAAATCTAGCTTAAAATCAAGTTAAAATTGGCTTAAACTCGTGAGCAAAACACACTCATCACGTATTAAAGTACCAATGCCCAAAACTTTGATTTCTGGTGGAATCAAGAATTAACTTATCACTCGCTCAGCCCGCATTGCTACATTGAACCACAAACCAACTACAACCAATCAAATGTAGTCTCATTACCAACAAATGATTACAAGGGTATTCCATAAGGAAAGTCTGTGATTGCTCTGAGCTGCAAAATAGCAATTTTCTCTTCCTCCAAAAAAATCAATATTATTTATTGTGTGGTGAAAATTGAAAACATCTCCAAAAAATACCAAAAAAATTCGATGCTTCTTATCAATCGACAAATTCTGCCCTTTTTTGAATAAATAAGGTTGCAAAGTCACTTATATATAGAAATGGAGTTGGTGTATGTGTTGGTTCCTTTTACTAGAATTCTTTGCACGGGTGTATTTGACCAAATCATACACTCCTTCATTATTGTCCAATGATTAAAAGGTTAAACCCTAACCTTAAGGATCCCCCACCACCCCTACCCTGGAGCATCGTGAGGGTTAGATACTATAAAATGATGACAATACACGAATTTTAAACTTTTAGTTTTTGCAAGTTAAAAAAGGTACACATATTTATAAGCTATAACTGAACAAAAGTGCATTTATAATTTTTCTTTTTCTTCACTAGCAACTGTTAACAAAATGCTCAAGTACTGCATAATTAATGCACAGACAAGTTATATTCCTTAAATTTCAAATAATAGTAACTAACTAAGATATATAAACATTCATCTAATAGTAAGATATTTAAATTCTTGACTTTTTACAATCAAATCATTTGTTGATTGACAGTTGGAAGAAGACGACACAACTTTTTTACATTTCAAACAACATTTTCTCAGTAATGCATGCACTACAATAAATTTATACTTATAAGATTTTGGGAGACAAATTATGATTTGTATGTGGAGTTCACTTTTTCCCACAAAAATAACGTTTCGTAGGGTTATCATTCACTTCAAATTTCTTAATAGTGGGAGGACTTGTGCCCACAAATTTGTATTTTTCCCGAACAAAAAAACTTGACGGACAAAATATATTATTTGTCGACAAAAAATATTTGACTTGTTTGTAGACTAATAATTAACAAAAAAAATTAATTTTACTTTTTATTTTTAGCATCTACAAAATTTATATTTGAAGTGAAAAGATAATTGAAAAGAAGAACAGCAAAATATAAAGATATTCATCACATATAAACTATGGAAAATCAACACTCCTACGTGACTTTCTGCTAAGATAAGACAAATAAACTTTCCCCCACCTTTTAGAACCCTTCTCACCTGGTAATGCACAAATGGGTAATGCCAAAGAACAATCATGCATTACTGGAAATAAATTTTGGAATATTTTGTAAGTGAGACCAAGACGTGAAAGATATAGGTACTGGTGACCGGTGATTAAAAATTTCAGCTTAAACTTTCAACAACATTCCAACCAAAATTCCGAAATTTCCATGCCCAGCAATGTTTAACATTCAATACATATAACTTGTGAATAAAATTTCAGCTCAAATTAGGCAACAAAATTCCAACCAAAAATTCATACCGTGCCCGGTTTCGGAGATGGAGAAGATGGACTGGAGGAGCAATCACATTCAATGCCGGATTCGTCGATGAAACAAGCAATGTGAAAATTAGTCGGAATCCTGCTTCATTTTTTGCCGCCCTAATTTGAGAATTTTCGCCTCTCTTCTATTCTGGTTTCAATTTCTAAATGGGTAGTAAATTGTGTTTGAATTTCTGAATGGGTCAGTAAATGGGCTAAGATTTCTGCCAACATCTCAGCCGTCCAATGCCTTTTCATCTGACCCATACACATCACTTTGTAAGTCTCCTTTGTCAAACTACTTTGTACAAGTAGCATTATTGCGATTGAAATTATGGGTTTCATTCCACATACTGCATTGTGTCTAAATTCATAAATGTTGGATGATGCTAGTATATCCCGCAAAGGATGTATCAAATATTAATGACAGTCCTATGACAATAATTTTTTAATTATTTTTGGATTGGAGTGATTTATGTAGGGTTAAATCTACCAATGACCATCCAACTTTATACGTAGTGTCACCATGACCACCTAATTTGATTTTGTTTCACTATGGCTACCTAATTTCATATAACGTTTCACTATGACCACTCAACCTTTTTTAACCATTTTGACTAATTTTAAAAGGAATGAAACGGCAAATTTGCATCACTTATAAAATAAATTTACAAAATTAACAATAAAATAAAAACTTATTTTTAAAAAATAAAATAAAATATATTTCATTAAAAGTTACTTAAAAATAAAATAAAATAAAAATTTATTTTAAAGAAAATGTTGTTAAAATAAAATAAAAACTTAGTTAAAAAAGGTAACTTAGAAAAATGAAATAAAAAAATGTTCTTTCAAAAAATAAAATAAAATGAAAACTTATTTTATAAAACGCTATTAAAATAAAATAAAAATTTATAAAAAATATTTTTAAAATAAAATAAAAACTTATTTAAAAAAGTTATTTAGAAAATTAAAATAAAATAATAAAGTTATTTTAAAAAAATGTTCCTTAAAAAAATAAAATCAAATGAAAACTTATTTTAAATAAATGATTTTAAAATAAATGAAAACTTGTTCTAATAAAGGGTTACTTAGAAAATAAAAATAAAAACTTATTTTAAAAATGTTTTTAAAATAAAGAAACTTTCACTTTTATTTTTTAAATTTTATTTTACATATATAATGCAAAATTACCACTTTATCCCTTTTTAAAATTATTGAAAAGAAGATGGGTGATCATGGTGAAATGTTATATGATATTGGGTGGTCTTAGTGAAACATTATATGAAATTTGGGTCATGGTAAAATAGAATCAAATTGAATGAGTGGCACTAAATATAAAATTGGGTGGCCATGGTGAAAAAAAAAATAAAAAATCAAATTGGTTGGTTATGGTGACACTAAGTATAAAATTGGATGACATTGATAAATTTAACCCTTCATATATCGTTCTATCATGATCACCCAATTTCATATAATGTTTCACCATGACCACTCAAATTATTTTCATCATTTTCACTCATTTTAAAAGGGGTAAAACAACAAATTTGTATTTTATTTATATATATGTATAATAATTTTTTAAAAATAAAAATATAATAAAAACTTATTTAAAAAAATATTAAAAAAATTTATTTAAAAAACTATATTAAAAATAAAATAGAAACTTATTTTTAAAAGAAATGTTTCTAAAATAAAATAAAACATATTTAAAACAAGTTATTTAGAAAAAATAAAATAAAACTTTATTTTTTTAAAAAAAGCCATTCCTCAAAAAAAATTAAACTAAAATAAAAACTTATTTAAAAAAGGGTTTTTAGAATAAAACAAAAAATTAAAAAAATGTACTTACAAAAATAAAATAAAAAGATTTATTATAAAAAAGTTCCTTAAAAAATAAAATAAAATAAAAACTTAAATAAAAAACCTTTTAAAATATTAAAAAAAAGGGTTTGAAAATAAAATAAAAAATTATTTTAAAAATGTTATTTATAAAATTGAAATAAAATAAAATGTTATTTTAAAAAAAGTTCCATAAAAAATAAAATAAAATGAAAAGTTATTTAAGAAAACCTTTTTTAAAATGAAATGAAGACTTATTTTAAAAATGTTAATTTTTAAAATTTATTTTACATATATAATGCAAAGTTACAATTTTACCCATTTTTAAAATTAGTGAAAATAGTCAAAAGAAGTTTGGTGACCATTGTGAAACATTATATGATATTGGGTGGTTATAGTGAAACTTTAT
Source organism: Olea europaea var. sylvestris (assembly GCF_002742605.1). Taxonomy (NCBI): domain Eukaryota; kingdom Viridiplantae; phylum Streptophyta; class Magnoliopsida; order Lamiales; family Oleaceae; genus Olea; species Olea europaea. Next base: position 144,729 of record NW_019231051.1, read on the forward strand.
ATGAAATTAAATGGCCATGGATAAATAAAATAAAATTAGATGCCCATGGTGACACTGATTAAAAAAGTTGAGTGGTCGTAATAAAATCAAATTGGGTGGCCATGATAATTCTAAGTATAAAGTTGAGTGGCCATTGGTGAATTTAACCTGTCCTACATATGCAACAAGGTTGTCTATTTTTCATTTCTCTAATTTAATATAATCTGACTCTTTCTTTGATTTGTACGAGTATGATTTCGTGTGGATATATCATTAGTTCCTCTTGTGGTTCTAGATTTTTTGAATATTTATCTTGGCTCTATTTTTTTGTCCCTCCTAATAAATATGTAATTCCTTTCTCTGCCTTTTGGTTTCATTCAACAAGAGTGTGAATTTGCCTATTTGATAAATGGTGTGATTTCTGAATAAAAAAAGGTGTTGTATTTTTGATTGATTAGTTGATACGAAGATGGGTCATTGCTGAGTGTTTCCGGGGTTGAAACAAGAAAGGAAAAATCCTAGATACATGGGTTCTATTGAACAAAAGTTGAAACTGGGACTCTACTATGAAGAGATGAAACTATTAAAAGAAATGCAAGATCATTCTGGTTAGTATCTGTTTTCCTACTACAATATTTTATATTTGCATAGAATTGTTTGAGTAGTAGACTGCATATTAAGTGGATTTAAGTAAAAGTGAAAATTGTATGGATTCATGGTAAAGATTCTTGATTCATTTCTCTTGTGATCTTCGAATGGTGAATTTTTACTATTTTAACTTGATTCACTATAGAGGAAGACACTAAATTTTGAGCTATGGCATACTAGTGTTGGTCCATTGGTTTCCTTGACTCAGGTTGGAAGCCTCATGCACTATTTTTCTTTATGTCGTTGAACATGTGATAATTAAAAGCCTTTTCCCTTTATTTACTAATTTTTCCCCTATGGACTCGTATTTTGCTTTAGGCAATTCGATAAATCAATTCTTTTGAGGAAGAGAAAAATTTATGAAGTGTGCCAAATATGTAAGATGGAAGAAGATGATGATATTGGTTTGTATGATTGTTATATGCTTTAGAATATGGAATAAAAATACTAATAATTTGGCTATGCTAAGGTAGTAAGCGGTGAATGTAAAACAAACTAAAGATTGTTGAGCAACAGTTCGATTTTACATTGCAGTCTTGACATCATTTTATGCACCAACTATATGGTAAAGTTACTAACTTCGTTGTACAACCCATAACACCAATTGTTAATAAAGAATAATTCGAATGAAGAAAATGATGCTATTGAGAATGAAGAAAACAAATTTGATGAGAATCACAACTTTGGTGAGGATTAGTTGCACACATAATTCATGAGGATGAGAAGTTATGTTTTCTAGGTATATGACAATAGATACAAAGCAAGTTTATTATACTCTTTTTAAATTTATGTGTAACTATATTTAGTGAATGATTTTTATTTGTGTTTTGGTGCAATGTTTTGAATTCAATATTACATTGATTGACAATAGGTGTCTTTATTAATTTATTGTCCTTTGAATTTTTATATTATTTTTAATAAGGTAAAAAAAATAATATAATATAAATAACAAACAAAATATATAAAAATAATTTAATTTCTTCCTACAATTTTTTTTTTCATTATTTAGACAAATAAAAGTCTACAAATATGTTTTCCCCACAAAAAATTATTTATAGAGAAAACCGGGGTTAGCTCACAAAATAATATTTACCATGTTGCTGTCCATAAATATTCTTTTTACACAATAACTTATTAGTAGGAAAAGTACAATTTCTTTAAATTTTGTAGGGAAAAGCAAAATCGTTTCATGGGCTAAACGTTACTTTAGTGGACAAATGATTTTTTCGGGAGAAAATTTATGCGACGCATTTTATTTTTTTCGAAAGGGTTCGTAGGGAAAAACATTAGCACAAAAATTTTAAATTTTGTCATCTTTTACCCATCCCCTCGATGTTTGCCAAATAAATATTCCTACAATTTATTATTTTTATTTTTGCAAAAGTTTTTTTCCCCCACAAATAAGAACCTTTTGCTACAAAATATATTTTGTAGGGAAAGCATAATATTCTTATGTTTGGTAGGGAAAACGTAGAATTCTTGAAGTGTGGCTCATGGTAGTATTCAACAAAGTTAAAGAAATTTCTACAATCCTCCACACCTACGAAGGTCTCTATTTTTCTACAATTAAAACTTTTTTCAAACATGAGAAGACTTTCATTGTCGATTTTAAGAGTGGAAATTGTTTTTTTCGACTCTCTATCCATGCCTTTTGGTATGATGACCTGAGAAGCAAAACCTTAAGATTCATAGCTATTTCATGAAATATGGTCTATTATTTTCTCTTAGTGCGAAACTTTCAATCCATGCCTTGTGGTTCATTGTTTCCTCTTTCATATGATGTCGTTGAAGTATATAAACAAGTTTTTAATTGGAGCAAAACCAGTAACTCATACCTTCAGTCACTAATGCTCTGTTCGTTTTTGCATGAAAAATCATTAGTCATTTATTAACAGAAAAATACAATTTTTTTCTTTGTTGTAATATTTTAATTTGCCCAACAGTGAATCCAAATTCTTCTACTTTTTGGAGAGACATGTGACAAGCCCTTTCATACTCAATCCCATCCATGTAGGGTCTAAATATGACTACTAAATAAAAGGTATCTCTTTGAACCATTGTAGACTTCATCTCGTTAACCTCTAGGGTCATGTTACCCAAACAGTGTGGTATCTACTAGGACTATTATAAAATAGGTCTATCATATGAATCCTCATTTAGTGTAGTTGGAAAGGAATTATGCCTTCAAAATGGTTGCGTCCAAGTAGAATAATGCTCAAGCTTGATAGGTAGCCAATCCATTGAGGGATACTTACTAAGAATTTATTCTCTAAGATCCTACAAAAAATAAGGTCTCTAAGGACTAATAAAATTGGAAGGTAAAAGGAATATTTTGGTCGCTAAAGATCATTACCAAAATATTATGGTCGCTAATTTACAGTTGGTGAATGTCTTTGGTGACCAATGACAAGTGGTCATTGAATTGTATATATTCAATGGCCAAAACAATGGTCAGTAATAGGCTCGATTTAGAGTAAAAAGTTGATTAATTTGCATCCTTTTTCAACTAAATGTTGGTCGGTAAAAGCATCAGTGTGACACCTCATACCTCAAAATTAGTCATTATATTTAGGGCTTTATCACGTAGATAGTATAGTCTAGGGACCTAATTGATTAATGTCTAATATTTTAGGGATTAAGCACAAATATTTGAATCTCAAAGTGATAGATACTCTAAGATATTGTGATAATATTAAATAAATAAATTCGTTTAGATATTATAATTATTTTTAAATATTCAACATTATCACAGATTCTGTTAGATATTATGATTATTTTTAAGTATTCAGCATTATCCAAATTTTATTAGATATTATCTTATTTTTAAATATTCAATATTATCACAAGTTCTATTAGATATTAGGATTATTTTCAATTATTTAACATTATCACAAATTATGTTGGATGTTATGATTATTTTTAACATTATCACATTTTTTTGCTAGATATTATGATTATTCAACATTATCACAAATTTTGTTGGATATTAAGATTATCTTTAAGTATTTAAATAAATTATGAGATTTATCCCATGCATCATCGGTATTCTATAAATAGGTGCATGATTTTCAAGAAATTCACACCTCACTTTTTCTCCTCTCTCACAATCCGTCTTACAAACATATTTCATATTACAAAAATCTTTTGTACTCAAACTATTTAAGAAAACTTTGGAATGAAAACCAAGGAAGCCAATTTCTTTGATTGTCTTTATTTTTCCCCACACGAGGGCAAGTATATACGTGTTGTTATGTTCACTTTTGGAAATATGGTTATGGGTCCATATGTATGTTCTATGTTTTGGACTAGAGTTCAAGTAGCGCTACGCACGTAAAACTCATACCACCTAAGTTCGGTATAGTTTCATGTCTCTTTTGTGCAAGTTCTATGATTCCAAAAGGTATATAATTAGAAACTTATGAGCACGTATATGTTTATGGAGATTTTCTCACCCTTATGTTTTTCCCCTTTTAGATAACTAAGCATTGGGAAGATTGGAGCTTAGACTTGGTCGTGGTGGTGGAAATAAATTTTGAAATTTTATGAATTTTCCTTTCGAATTAATTATTTAATATAATAAAGAATGCATAAGAGAAAATAACTAAAATAGAGAACTTAACAATAAACATACAACAGTAACTACAAAAGTGTAATTACTACCAAGTTCGATGTGGTCGCTGAAACCCACCATTTACAAACTGAAAAAGGTGGGGTTTTCCCTTACGGCTAGCAACGACAACAAAGAGGTTGCTGAAGGATATAGCTCCACCGACCAAGTTCAATTTGGTCATTGAAAGACTCATTAATTAACACGCAAACAAAGGCAGGATTTTAGGTGGGATTAAGTATAAGTGACGAAACTAATACATGAAATCAACAACCAAGTTTTGGTTGCAACATGGCATAAGAAATCTATTTCAATCTTAACTGACAAAAACTTTACCAACCAATATTTGTTCAGTGAAAGTGTTTTGAATCTTTGGTCGATGAAGCCCATGCTTTTTGTAGTGAGAAAAGAATTGTTCAACAATGCATGTGTAATCTCACCTTCCAATTGGTTATTGGTAAGATAGACATGACAAATGCTTGATGCTTTGAAGCAAGATGGGATTGAGCAAGATAAGTTGTACTCTAATGAATCTAAGAAGGGACAAAATAATCAAGGTTGATATTAATTATTTCAAGTCAATGTTACTAGATGGTACACATCGATTTAGCACATTTTTGGACATGTTTATTAATTAAATTTGAAAAAACCACACTTATATTAGTTGAAATATGTCCAATAAATTTATTATTAGAAATATCAAAAGTCTCCATATTGAGATTGGTACTTGCTTGCAACTTGAGAGTTCATCTAAGCAGTGTCTCTGAAGCAAACTCCTCTGAGTCTAGTGTCGTTCTTTAAGAACGAAGTGGAAAATTTCTCCAAGTTACGTGAGAAATCAAGAATTATCTAATCAGTCTAATAGTGAAGAAAGTGAGTCAGAGTTAGATGGCAATTCAACAAACTGAAAACCTCTCTTTGGAAGTTAGGTACCCAATTTCATAGCTTAGTACTTGCTATTACTTCATTTTCTTCTCCGAATATGAAACATAGAATTGAATGATTAAATAAAGCCTCAAAGGAAGTGGGCCCGTAAAAGTTGTTAATTGAAATGGAAAGATATTCAAGTGAGGTGAGTTTTGAAAGTAGAGACATAACAATATATCCACAGAACTTATTCCTCGAGGCCACAATCAATTGAAGAGATTTTTTTTTTAGACATGATGGAAGTAATTCTACATACTCATTTTCACTCAAATCGAGCTCCGTGAGTTTACTAAGTTGACAATACCTTTTTAAATTGAACACTACCCATCCAAATAAAGATAAGGAAAGTTGGGGTTAATTACAAAATTCTTATGAATAAAGTTAGCCTTCCTTCCAATACAAATTGATACTCAGCTTCATTTTTATTTGTCCTTTCATATTATTTTAGATTTACTGGTAACTTGAGAAATTATTTTCTTAACAAATCTAAATACAACTACATCCTTCGAGAGAGATATATATACACATGCTTCTAGATAACAAAATAATAATATATGTATGTGTATATATATGCTTGTTCACTTAGCATTTATCACACTTTTTTCTTTGTCAAACAAATAAAGAAAAAATTCAATTGAAATAGAATGCAAATAGCAAAATTCAAATATGAAAATAGATATAATTGAAGAAAAACACATGATGAGGTTCGTGTGGAGGAACGACATTTGCATACATAGAACACTTGGATGGTTGGCTTTCGAAGAAATTGGCATAACTTTCGTATATATACACGTGCTTCTAGATAACAAAATAATAATATATGTATGTGTATATATATGCTTGTTCACTTAGCATTTATCACACTTTTTTCTTTGTCAAACAAATAAAGAAAAAATTCAATTGAAATTGAATGCAAATAGCAAAATTCAAATATGAAAATAGATATAATTGAAGAAAAACACATGATGAGGTTCGTGTGGAGGAACTGGCACTTGCATACATAGAACACTTGGATGGTTAGCTTTCGAAGAAATTGGCATAACTTTCGTATACGGTGTCCGTTTTAGGCCCATAACTCCATTTCGCAAAGCTTGCGACGATTCTGAATGAATTCATCGCTTTGCTATGATGTATGATGGATTTTGATCGTTTGAATTCATTTAGTGGGTCAAAACAGTATTTAAAGTTTCTTAGTTTATTATTTTCAGTATTTGTAAATTTCGCTTTCTAGCCCAGCCCGTTAATGGACTTCTGGTCCAGTATGTTGTTTGTTCTTTTCGTATTTAAGGCCCTGAAGATGCCTCTTAGGTTTTTTCGATTGTTCATGAAATAAGAAAATGTTGGTTTCTTGAGTTCAATCCGTTTGAGTTATTATTATCATGTGTTTGTAGATTCGATCTACATCAACACACATAAACACAGAGAGAAACTTATCTATGTGATGGTCCTCACAAATATATAAATAAAATCTTTAGAGATTGGGAGGTGAAAAATTAACTTAGTTGGGAAGGGTGTAATTGAGTCTTCTTCCAGGCAAAGAGAAAAACCTTTAGAAAAGTCATTACTTCAATGCTTTGAAGAAAGTTTACATCTAGAGGAGAAGAGTCCAAAAACGATCCCTACAAGATACACTTACTTTTTGTAACAAGAAATAGCAAACTGAAAAACAGGTTGCACATTCTCTTTGACAAAATGTGACTCAAAAGTAATGCACATATTCTATACATGGAGCAAAAAGAATAAATAAAGAGGCCCTAATATTAATATTTCTATTAAACTAATGTGTAGCGGAATTGATCTTCATTTGGTGGAATCTGGCTCAATATACCAATCTCAGCCTTATCAAAACACCTAAGCAATCATGACCAAATCCCTTCAACTATTCCACACTCTAGTTGCTTTTAATTATACCCACTTACGACACAAAAGGAAAGGTGTTTTGCAGCTACATAGGCGGTGCCAAAAAGGAAAAGAGAAGACAATAGAAGACAAAGGCACGAAGAAGATGATGAAGGAGTGACCTTGGTTTTCTTATCAACAAAGGGGCAAAACACACATTTGTTACAAAGCTACAAAGGGGCAGCATATATATAGGATATGTTAGGGCATAGTTATAGGCCAAACCCAATATAGGTACGTTAAGTGGGCCGAGTATAGTAAGCCATCTAATGAGTTAGAACTGGGCCATGAGCAACTCTAATTAATCAGATTGCTTCTAATGGCTCCTAAATAGTTTTAGGATCGGGTCATCAATCTTAGGTGTTGACATTTAATTTATCCAACATTGGTTTAACATTATCGCCCGAGATTTATTAGTTATCAAAAACCTATAAAATCTCTATCTTGATGTTCAATAAAACTACAAGCATTCAAAGTACACATTTAGTACTTGTATAATCAAGATAACCAATAAAATTGAAATCACAGACCTTACCTCGTGTTTCGGACCCGAAACACATACCATACCTACTCATGTCCTTACTAGGGCTAAGATCATAAACAAATACCTAAGTAGAAGTCCATAGTCACAGTGAACAATCAAGAGCAAATAATCATGCGATGAAGATATAATTTTGAATAACTCATTGTTCTTTTTTTGAAACACATTTACATAGAACAATAAATTAATACTAAGTTAATCAACAAACGGTCAAAACATATGCAACAAACTGCATAAATGACCTTATGAAAATATCTCATCCTATCACATTCCATATTGCTTACACCTCAAGAACACACATCTCCTTTTATCGCCCACCATACTCACTAGATTGATCATTCAATTCATGTCTAATTGGTAAACAAGCTTACGTCATTATTAGCCACTCAAATTGAAGAGCGGGTACTAATATTTCAGATTGACTCATAGTGATCATTTATCAAAGAACGACTCTAGTTATCAAATGAATCTCAAGATATGATTATTAGACTCTATGTATTAATATATATATATATATATATCCTATGTCTATGGGACAATTATCTATCTCTACATCATTCTCCTATCATACGTGGATAATGGATCTCCACCAAACAAATTGATAGAAGTGTCTCTCTCATACTCCATCTGATCAGGATCTTTTCACAAATAAATGATTCCAACATTTAATCATCTCTCCACTCGTAATCTAAATGTCACACTCAACATCTCTGATACAAATCATCAATATACCCCTAAGCATCTATACTGCACCTCACCAATAGACACACAGCACACTACTAATACATCCCAACCCACTATGCATGCAAACAATTACACCAAGTAATAAAACCATTCCAAATCATTCAATTACACACTGAAAATAATTAAAAGTGTCATGTATCAATGTAAAAGAGTTAAGCAATCATACACATGGAAAAAAGAATTACACAGAGATGCATATGCAGTAACTAGGATTACTCTCAATAAACCTCACTAGGGTCATCACTCGACCCTATAGCCACATTCCCCTCTCCTTTCATCTTATCCTTCTGCCCATCCTTCTTTTTGGGATAGTCTCTAATAAACAATCTACTACTAGACTTGTCCTGTCCCTTGCATTCTTCTTACCACCCTAATCATTCAAGTCACTACTCGAATCACTACTATCTTGAGCTCTACCCAAATTCTATTGCTTAAATTTTATTCTATTCCTCATCATATGCATCTCACTACTCCTCGTATCTTCTTTTTTAGCCTTAATCTCCACCCCTTACTCTTAAGGTAATCTATGGCAATCTAGGGTGTTCAGGTGTTCCTACCGTACTTAATTGCATTCTTAACCTCTATATATTAATCAAGCATTGAATTAAGCAAAATAATGGTCTTATACATTTTAGACTCATTTTCATAACAGTTAACGATGTCTTGAACAAGTTTGTTGAAAAATCCAAATTTTAATCAAGTACCTTTGAAAGATCCATTTTAAAACTGAAAAATCATTCAAACAAGTACAGTTTATTTGGAGTGGATTTAAGCAAATATAAGTTCGCTAGCTTTAGCCAAAGTTCTTTTCTAGAATCAAGTTTTTCAATTTTTCTCAAAACAGTAAGTGTAATATAATTGAAGTGTAAGAAAGTTCATCATATTCTTCCTTTTGCACTTCCATTAAATTAGCAAGAAATTTGCCATCTATAGCTTTTAAAACATTTTGTTGAACCAAAATCTTCTTCATCTTTTGTTGCCAAATTGAAAAATCACATTTTCCATTGAAAATTTCAACTTTGAAATGTGAAGACATCTTAAAAATATAGAACGGCCAAAGTGCACAAATAGGTTACAAAAGTAATCCTAAGGTGTAGTTTACACCGTTCTAAATTTTCAAGGTTTCATGAGATTCACGATCTTAGATCAAGGGAATGTTCAAACGGCTCAAGTCCAGGTGTTCTAACAAGATAATCAATGCAACATGAAGGTATGTTAACATAAAAATTCAAATTTCTCATATAATGCAGGCAATTAAACAAAGAAGCAATTATTATCTTGTAGTTAAATCCGACACTTGAAATAGAGCAAGTAATTCCTAAACTTCTAGTACAATCGATGCGTAACCCCAGTTATAATGTTATCCCCACACGATGACGCACTAATGCTAAAATTTAAATTGTGATAAGCCAATATACTACAGCGGACCAATTTGAGTCTATAAATTACAAAAAATGTAAATTTGTCACTTTGGGACCATCACTATCCATCCTAAAATCTCTAGCAACTATAGCAACCAATCGAGTAGAAAAGTGAATTTCGGACGCAGAAGGATAAAATCAACCAAATTTCACAGCGGCACTCAAAATTGAAAAACGAACACCACCACAAAGTCTATCTCATCGTCCGAAGGAAACTACTTGAAGAAACTGTCGCCTGAAAATTGCTTGACACGCCGTCAAGCGCCTTCGCTAGACTCCTATGTACCGACCACCACGTACAATCAACCCAGGAGCACCTCCACCTACAGAGTCCATCGCTGGTCTTGGTTTCTCCACTAAGTAAGTGGTTTCACCGAAAATTGAAGAAACGGGTCCAAACAAAATTTAAAAAAAAAAAACTACCTGCTTCTGTTTCGATTTTCTATTGAATTTCAGTACAGTATCTATTCAATTTTTGGCCAAAAATCTGCCACTGACATGGCCCTGATACCGAATGTAGCAGAATTGATCTTCAATTGATGGAATCTGGGCTCAATATACTAATCTCGACCTTATCAAAACACCTAAGCAATCACAACCCAATCCCTTCAACTATTCTATGCTCCAATTTCTTTTAATTGTACCCACTTAGGATACAAAAGGGAAGGTATTTTGCAGCCACACAGGCAGTGCACAAAGGCATAGAGAAGACAATATAAGACAAAGGCATGAAGAAGATGAAGGAGTAGCCTCGATTTTCTTCTCAACAAAGGGGGCAAAACACACATTTATTACAAAGCTATAGAGGGATAGTAAATATATGTATAGTATATGTTAGGGCATAGTGATGGGCCAAGCCCAATATAGACATGGTAAGTGGGCCAAGTATAGTAAGCCATCCTATGAGTGAGGAATTGGGCCATGAGCAACTCTACGTAATTAGACTGCTTCCAATGGCTCCCAAATAGCTTTAGGATTGGGTCATCAATCTTAGGTGTCGACATTTAATTTATCCAACATCGATTTAACATCATCATCTGAGATTTTTTGGGTATCAAAAATCTAAAATAATGTTTGATACTCAACTACTATTTTAGAAATCTAGAGCCATTTTGCTCCTTAATATTTTTCTCATACAAAAACATTTAATTGTGTAGCAAATCACATTCCCATTTATTAATACAAGTACAGATAATTGAAAATCATTTCATAATTTTATGATTGAATATGCATATATATGGCCATCTTGGCTTCCTACCATGCTGTTATATTTGGCTTCACTATTTCGTTACTTTTGAATTATCAAATCCAGAAAGAAAAATGACAAAATTGATTAGATTTATTGTAAATATCTATTAGTTATAAAGTTAGCATAATATATAATGATCTTCATATAGAATTAAAGTAGATACCATGATTTGGATTATGGGAATATTGTCCAGAACACACAGCCTAGAAAATGGATTATGTAAACCTCAATGGAATGAAACCATGCTTTTCTCCGGTGAGGATTTAAGATAGAAAAAATATGGGTTCGTTTAGTTAGCGTTTTTGTTTTCTATTTTCAATTTTGAATTCATTTTCTATTTTCTATTTTTCAGGGATTATTTTATGGTTACAGAAAAAGTGTTTGGCTTATCATTCTGAAAAACTGTTTCTCAAAACAAAAAAGTTAAAAAAATGTGTTTGGTTTGAAAACTTTAAAAATAGTTTTATGATATTTTGGAGGAGCATGGGAAAAGAGAGATAGAGAGGGGGAGGGATATTCATATTTGAGCAAGTTTTGTGTAATTTTATTAATTATTTTAATTTGAGAACACTTTAAGCTCATTTTCCTTGTTTTGAGTTTTTTGAGTGTTAAATTTGGGAGTAAAATTTGACAATTAGAAAGTCTGAAATCTAAATTACATATTTTTGAAATTTAAGATGGGCCAATTTTTTGAATTATTATGAAGTTTTAGGGACTGATATTGAAGATTTTGGAAATTTCAATATCAAAATTGAAGATTATAATGAAAAAGGACCAAAATCGTATAACAACATTATATGGGGACCTAATTGAAAATTTAAGGGTTGACAACGGTCCAGTACAAACCACTTTTTTGCATAGGTAGGATTCATCTGATACGGTTGCTGAATTTTTGCTATTTTTAAGTTTTCCCGTTCGCCGTTAATTCATTTTCAAGGCATAACTACCGAAATTTTTCCACCCTATAAATTGACAATGTTTGTGACATAAAAAGAGTTTCATCATATAAAATTAGAGAGAAGAGAGAGAAAAACTGAAGCAAAAATCAAGAAACCAAGATTTATAGTTCTTAGCTTGGGAGGAGAATATTCTTTGTACGTGATCATCAACTTTTTCTCATTCATCCTTCATAACTAATGAGGTATTTCAATTTTTTCTTGGTGCAAGATTATTAAATTAATATTTACCTTTTCTTCTTCGTAACCGATTTGCCAATATCAAATTTGTTGTGTGCTTTCTTCATGTTGATACTTGTGCCATACTTATCAATGACGATTTCACTAGATTTTCACTTTTATTTGAAGAAAATTGAATTTCATCTTCACAGTACCCAAATTCAACTGTTCTAGTTCTTTACTGTTACTCAAGAATTTGTAAACTCTTGGGTTTTGATACACAATAATACGAGCGATGATGTTAAACCAATGTTGGATAAAATAAATATCGGCACCTAAGATTGGTGGCCCGACCCTAAGTCTATTTGGATCATTGGAAGCAACCTAATTAATTAGTGTTGCTCATGACCCGATTTCTACACTCATTGGATGGCTTATATAAGTTGCCCCACTTACCATATTTGTATTAGGCTTGGCCCCATCACTTTAACCTAATCTAGCCTATATATGCTAGCCTCCTTTATTTTGCCATTAACTTGTGTTTTGTCTTGTCTGAGAGAGAATCGAGTTTGCCTCTTTACTTTATGCTTTCCCTTGACCGTGCATTCTTGTTCTTCACTTGCCTTTTGTGGCTGCAAACACCATCTCTTTGTGTCCTAAGTGAGTACAAATCTTGAGCAACCGGAGTGTGGAAGAGGTTTAAGTTTTGGATCGTGGTTGTTAGGTATATTGATAAGGTTGAGATTGGTATCTTGAGCTCGAAATTCCAAAAATTAGAGTTCGATTATTCAACAATTGGTATCAGAGTGAGGTTATTCATGGATTTCTAGCCCAAAAATGATCAAAAACTGACTTACAAATTGGCAGAAGATCATAAATCGGATCTGTCCAGTTGAAAATTTTTTCTGCCAGATCTGTTTCTTCGTTTTTCGGTGAAACTGCTTACCTTTTGGACAAACCAAGATACCGACGTGTTCAAGAGATCAAGGCGCACTAGAGTGGATGGCCCATGGCTGGATCGATGGCGCTTGACAACTGGCGCATGAATCTCCAGCGTGGGTGCATGGCAGCTCTTCCGGTGATGGTGTTTTTAGGAGTTTTCTCTTGCTGACAAGATGGACCCTTTTGGGGTGTTCGTTTTCTGTTTTGTGTGCTATCAGTTTTCTCTGGAGACAAGTGGTGTTCGTTTTCAGTTTTGTGTGCTATTGTAAAATTTGGACGATTTTACCCCTGCATGTTCGGGATTCAATTTTGTTCAATTGGTTGCTGGTGACTTTGGGGTGAATAGTGATGGTCCTAAAGTAACAAATTCGCATTTCTCATAATTTACGGACTCAGATAGGTCCGCTCTAGTAAATTGGCTAAAACCTTTATATTATCGCACTAGCATATCATCATGTGGGGTGATCATTAAGATTGGGGGTTGTCAAAATTCCCTTGATCTAAGATCGTGAATCTTACGAAACCCTGGGAATCTAGAATGGTGTATATTACGGCCTTAGGATTACTTTGTGTCACGTATCTGTACATTTATTTATTTATTTTTCCCAAAACTATCTTCACATTTTGAAGTTGTTATTTTCAATGGGAAAGGGGATTTTTCAATTTGGCAACAATAGATGAAGGGGATTTCAGTTCAACAAAAAGTTTCAAAGGCCATAGATCACAAATTTCCTGCAAATTTGACAGAAACACAAAAAGAGGAATATGATGAATTTGCTTACACTTCGATTATCTTATATTTATCTGATACTGTTTTGAGAAAAGTTGGGAAACAAAATTCTACACAAGAACTTTGGAAAAAGTTGGAGTACTTATATTTGCTTAAGTCCACTGCTAATAAGTTGTACTTGCTTGAAAGATTTTTGAGTTTCAAAGTGGATCCTTCAAAGGATCTTGATGATAATCTGGATACTTTTAATAAACTTGTTCACGACATTGTTAACTGTGATGAAAAGGTGTTTGAAATATATAAAACAATTATCTTACTTAATTTCATGCTTGATTCATATAAAGAGGTAAGAATACAATTAATTACAATAGGGATACTATAACACCTGAGATTATCATAGACTCACTTAGGAGTAAGGACATTAAAACTAAGGCTGAAAATGAGGACAAGGAGTAGGATGAAGTTTAAGTAAATGAATTTGGGTAGAGCTCAAAATAGTGGTGATTTGAGTAGTCACTCGAGTGATGAAGGTAGTAAGAAGAAAGGCAAGGGACTGGACAAGTCTAGTGGTAAATGATATTACAGCTATAGTAAGTGTGGACACTTTATTAGGGACTGTCCCAAGAAGAAGGATAAGCAGAAGGGTAATGTGATGGGAGAGACGAATGTGGTTGAGGGTTTGAGTTGTGATCCTAGTGAGGTTTATTGAGGGTAAACCTAGTTACTGCATATGCATCTTTGTGCGATCCTTTCTTCATGTGTGTGATTGCCTAATTGTGTTACATGATTATATGTTGCATTTCAATTTGTTTGATATGTGTGTGTGCATGAATTTGAGGTAATGTGATTAATTGATGTGATTGTTTGCATGTATAGTGGGTTAGGATGCATTAGCAGTAAGTTGTATGTCTTTTGAAAAGGTGGAGTATAGATGCCTAGGAGTACATTGTGGTTTGTATCGGGCATGTGGAGTGTGATATTTGGATCGCGAGTGGAGATGTGATCAATGTCTAGAATCCTTTATTTGTGAAAGAGACCCTCTAAATGTGGAGTGTGAGAGAGGCACTTCTATTACTTCGATAAGGTAGAGATCCATTAACCACGTGGGTTAGGAGAAGTGATGTGGTGATAGAGGATCATCCCGATAGCTTAGGTCTATTGTGACTTGACAGTTAGACATGAGTTGAGTGATTATCTGTTGAGCATAGTAGGCAATGAGATATGTGTTCTCGAGGTTTGAGTAACACGAAATGGGATATGATAAGTGTGGTGAAATCTTTTGTAGGGTCATTTATGCATTTGTCGCATATGTATTTGACCCTGTGCTGATTAACTTAGTGTTAGTATTTAGCTCTATGTGAACGAGATTTTAAAAAAATCTGTACATTATCCTATATAATATTTTCATCGCATAATTATTTGTTCATTGTGAATACTAATTCCTACTTGGGTGTTTTTGGGACCTTAGCCTTGCTGAGTACATGGAGCAAGTATGGTATGTGTTTCGGGTTCGAAACACGAGGCAAGGTCAGTGATACCAATTTTATTAGATTACCTTGATTGTGCAATTATAAACTTTGTGTTTTGTTTGCTTACAGATTATTGGACATCAAGGTGGAGATTGGTATCCTGAGCCTGAAACTTCATAAATTGGAGGTCGATTATTCAACAAAAACAAAAATCCAAATTCGTAGAAGGTGAATAGCCACTCCCTTTTGTTCCAAAGTCGGTGAAATTTGCTCTTTTCTACATGAATTTGTTTACTGCAATCAATGAAAGTTTGCATAACTAATTGTACATTACTTTTCATTTTTTAAACAATTACCGAAGGCATTTAGCTTATTAAGTGACTAAAACATTGTACATCATTAAGTACTCGATTAAGACTAACAAGATGCATTCACGTTAGTGATGTATTTTATTTTTTGACAAAGGCAGATTGCTAAAAGATCACAATTATATATAAATGGACATAATGGTTAGGGTAATGAGCACAAACTAATCCAAATAGGTCAAACCGTCAAGCGTGAGTTGGTCTTTTTAATTCAATCGAGTTGGGTTCAGGTTAAGAAATTCAATTTTAGATAGGTCGGTTCAAGTCTTGGGTTATTCATTAAAATTTAATCAACCCAATCCAACCAAACCTAATCCAGTAAATAAAAAAGTGTTAAAGAAAAATAGTACTTAGAAACCAAAAAATCAATTTCAAACTTTTCAGTTTTCAATTTTCTTCTGTGCCTCTCGTCTCTTCCACCTCTCATCTTCTCTCACTTCTGCTTGTGCCTCAGTCTCTCATCTCAATTTTTTGATGTGATTTTTGTACTAAATGCTTGGATTGAAAGACGAGATTCCCAATTACAAGGTTTGCTGAACTTATAATTTAAAGTTGCTATTTAATTATCCAACTTGAAGGAATTGTATGGTGTAAGCATATGCTATTGATTTTTTCCAGTATAGTTGACAATCCCATTCTTTAGAATATATCCCTTGAAATTTGATTTTAAAAAATATGTCTACCGAGAGAATATTCAATTGATCACTGGAGGTAACCTGGTTATTGTTTATATCATTAAATCCGTATAAAAATTACGCACCGACAGCCGGAAACGATTCTATATTTTAGTTTGGACGTCAAAATTCTGATAGTTGAATTAATATTTGGGTTCTGTGTTTTGCTTTCGGGAGTTCTTAATTGTTTGAAAAAAAGAAGAAATAAATAATTGTGACTGTTGTATATTCATTTAGCTCACTTTGGTTTAATTTGTTCATTTTTGTTGTTGTTGTTGTTTAAAAAAGTTGATCAATAATATCCAACAAAGATGGTAACTGATATTAATTGGTTAGCAACATTATATCATTATGAAGTTGATTACATTTTAATTTTAGTCAGAATGCCTTGTAAAATTAATTGATGTTAGACTAAATAGATACATTACTGGAGACAAAAGAATGGCTTAAAATGTATAATTGTTCCTTTTTCTAAGCATGGTTAGTTGCAGGAATACTATGTACAAATGCAAAGTTATTTGATGATAAACAAAAAATTATTGGCAAGATGATGATATGAATGAATCCCAAAAAAACTGTAAAATAAATAAATAATGTTCCATAAGTCTGGTGTTTATCTTCTTATTTTGCCATCACAAAAAAAGCGATTCGTATTTTATCTTTGACTTCTGGACTGCAATATGTCTAACGAATATGGAAGATGTAAATATGAATACCATGAGAATGACTTAATGTAAAACAGTGCACTTGCAGTACATTATGAGTAGATATAAGATTGCAATTGGAAGTGCACGAATATAATAAATGTTATTATCAGTGTTTGTGCATTGTGACTATTATCCTTTTGTATAGTTTGGAGCTTCCAACCACACATCTATTGAAGTTTGTAAAGTACATATTCTTTAAATTCAGTTTATTTCATGATGGTAATAATCTTTTTTTCTCGTGGTGATACTAATGCAAGTTAACGTGTTTTGTTGTTATTTGCAAAAGCCTTAAGTAAAATGGACACGGGTGCAATATTCTTGCTTTCTTATGGTGCATTAATACTTTTGTAGTTTTATTTGTATGATTAGTACTTTTTGGTGGACTATGTTGGTAGATATCAATATGTGTGAAGAAAATGACATGGCAGCTCAATTATATGACACATATATGCTATCAAGTCTTCCTCCACATCCACTATCAACATTAGGAAAGTGAAAATCTAATGGACTAGATTCATGTGTCTAGGATTTCTTTGCATTATTGGGTCCAAGGGATGATTCAAATGTTAGGCGTAAGTGTAACTAGTGTGGAGTAGATTATGCTTGTGGCCATAAGTATGGTACAAGCACTTTGGGTAACCACTTCATGGATAATTGTAAGAAGTATTCTGGTCTATTGCAGGATAAGAAGCAAAACATCATATCTTTTGGGAATCGAAAAGAGGGTAATGGGAGCAATCTTATAGCTATTGGTCATAGTAAGGAAGAGGTCAGAGTTGCATGTGCTAAGATGATAATACTAGATGAGCTACCTTTTAGGTTTGTTGAAGCTCTTGAATTTAGACTCTTGTAGTGTAACATGTCCTCAACTTCAGACCCCATCGTGTAGGACTCTCATTAGATACATTTATCAATTATATTTGAATGGAAAACTTAAATTAAGAGATGTCTTTTGTTTCCAACTATTATACACCAAACTGAAGTCATCTAAGGAGTTTAACTTGATCAATCCATTAGGGATTGTCCATCATAAGTTGATGTAGGAGATATCCAAACTATTGAATTGACGTACATTTGAGAATGTTGATGGAATTGTCCCACTAAGATTGTTGTGGGACAAGTTCAGTTCACGAGTCTCCCTTAACTCTCCATGTTCATCTGAAACTTCACCATATAATTTATAAATAGAAGAGAGATCAATTCTTGATGTGTGGTTGAGGATACTACCCTTGTAAGAATACAAATTTTTCTTTATTGTAATGTTACCATAATTTGCCCATCCTTGAATCTGAATTCTTCTACTTTTTGGAGAGACACATGGCAGGCCCTTTCAAACTCAATCCAATCCATGCTTTTTAAGGAGTTTTTTTTTTAATACTAATTTTAATCTTTTGATAGAGGCATCCCATCGTGTATTGGATCTTCATTCAATCCTCTTCGTTTTTTGTAGCCAAACTTTATGGTTCTTCTTTACTCATAAGGGAAGGAAGTACTCAGCTTCTTTTTACAATGTCGAAAGATTCACTTCGGAACATTACCATTTTCACTTGATAGTTGTCCCCCAATTTTGCCAAGGCATCCATCATTGTCTATATTCTCTAGAGAGAGATGAAAATGAGGTAAACTCAAAATTGCCTTCCTCCAAACCCGTTGTTAACGCCGAAGAGGCACCAACCCAACAATGACCTGAATGTGACTATTGAGGAAAAGGTATCTCCCTGAACCCTCATAGACATTATCTCATTTACCTCTAGTGTTATGTTACCCAAATAGTGTGGCATCTGACCACTAAGGCTATTCTAAGATAGGTCTACATGCCAATCCTTATTTGGTATAATTGGTAAGGAATTATGCCTTCAAAATGATTGCCTCCAAGTAGAATAATGCTCAAGATTGCTAGATTGCCAATCCATTGAGGGATACTTCCTATGAATTTATTCTCTCTAAGATCCATTGTCACCAAAATGAATTGTTAAACAATACATGAGTAAGAGCACCTTCCAAGTGGTTATTGTTAAGATAGACCAAACTTATGCTTGATGTATTGAAACAAGATGGGACTGAGCCAGATAAATTGTTCTATGATAAATCTAAGAGGCCAAAAGTATCGAGGTTGATACTAAAAATTTCAAGTCTCCGTCACTATATGGTATAGTTAGGAATTTACTTATACATGCACAATGAAATTTAAAAATAATTTTAGTTCCCCTCAAGGATCTTCTTTTTATATAGATAGCTATCGTGATTAAAATTTTACATTTAGCAAGTCCTTCAAACCCGTTTGAGAATTTTGATAATAAACAATCAAGATCTTTGTACCCCTTCGTGAGTCATGATCTTTTTATACCACATTTGTCTAATTGTCTAGCCTCTGAGGGTAAGCTGTACACGAGAACCAACATAAGAGATTTTGGTTTCTCTTTCTGGTAAGTATAAATATATGTTTATGCAGTTTACCCACCATTAAACATAAGCTAGTCAAATATTTAATTCAAAAAATTTGTAAATGCATCATTTGAAAATATTATTTCAGGTTTTACTAGGTAACGTTGAAAATACCAAAAAACTATCTTGATTATGAAATACATTAAAAATTACCGTTTTCCACAAATAGAACCCAAAAAAAAAAAAAAAATCAAATAAATAATACTAAAAATACTATCTTGTAACTGAAATGTTTTAATACTCCATCCGTCATGCCTCCCATTAAACAACTCTTCCTAAAAAAGAAAAAACACTTCAAAAATCTGATTTGATTGAAGAAGAAGAAAGGCTTTCGTTGAATGACCACACCGTGATTGTTACAATTGATGGGATCATAGAAATTGCCGTATCTACAACCGAAAATCTCCATCTCGAAAGAGATATTTCACACTATGAATCAGTATATTTATGATAATATCTCAGATTTGGGATATGTTTTTCACCTAGTTCATATGCCATTTGTTCATTTGGAAAAATATTTTAGGGATTTGTTTATATACACGAACTTTCGTTTAATCGATAGAAGAAAGTGAAAGAAAAAAAAAGGATTACCTAGAAATTATTCTAAACATTATGCAAGTTTGGTGAAAGATTTTAGAGTTTGAGTGTCATAAATTGTTCTTGATATGTCTTCATGTCTGGGTACTACACAACTCGTGAAATCTATAAAATTCGAATGCATTGTTCGAAACCCCTGATACTAGAATGTATTGACATATGTTTTAATTTCTGATATGTTTCAAATTTACCATGGAAATTCTCCTGCATATTGACCAACACCATGTGCATGTTACAAATATGTAGTAGACATTATACATCCATTTAGCTTGATACGATTATACGATATTTGATTTCGAATAATTTTAAGCTAATATGAATAATATAGTCATCCCTGTTATTGTATCGCATGCAGAGATCACGCAAATGTAGTTGTAATAAATGGAATGAACACATTTGGGCTACTCACACCATTTGACACGGGCGTGTTTATAGAAATCAAAATGTATTAGATGTAAAGGAGTCTTTAAATGAGTAAAATATGTTACCTAATTTAATATTCTTTCAATTTAGAAATCTTCAATGTGTTCATTTTATTAACAAAATACATCATTTATTGAAATAAAAGATAACATGTATTTTTTAAATATTTACTACAATTAAGGTGGGTGGCGTAATTTTGACATATTTAATTAATTTAATTAGTTAAACTTGGTCCATGAGTTAATTAATCTATTCAATTAACTGAAGTCCACATCCATTAATAAACAATTCAAATAATTAATTTTACAAATGTCCAACACTTTTCAATGATTTAATTTATAATATCATTCTACTAGTTCTCCCTTTTATGTGGAACTCTAAGGAGTTCTGATCACGATATCGAATGACATGAATTATTATTTTGATACAATCAAAATAAGAAAAAATAAATTTCTTTTTATTTATCATTAATTTTCCTAGTTTAATTAATTCACGTTCATTGTTCCACAATATGCAAGGGCATTACATGTGATGGAAATATCACGTGGTACAAAAAAAAAATCAAATTTGTCCGTTTACCGTTAGATTATAATCCCTTTGTCTATGTGATTCGATCAATTGTGAGATATGAAAGTTTGTGAATCTCAACTATAGATCATATCTTTTATTCAGCTCTTAGGACAATGATAATCGGAACTCTTTACATACTTACCTTGGACAATTATTTCGATATCAACTTAACTAAATGGAACATAAATATAATCTCTTACTATCTAAGAGTATCGAATTCTCTATTAATCATTCACAACGTTTATATGATTTTTAACATACTAAATGATGTCATATTGGTGACTCCTGCTAAAGAAACATCCAATGTTACACCCCGCTCATTTTAGTCAAAGTTAACAAATTATTTAATCAAAGAACAGGGAAAAATTCAATGGTTCAAAGTCGGTCAAAATAAGGGCTTAAGTTGAACAAATAATTTAATGAGACTTAACTTTTAATCACTAATACATAAAAGGGTTAGAGATAAAATAAAATAGGAATTAATGGTCTTAGTTCTCTATTACTAAGGGCTAAAATTTATATTGTAAGAAGACTAAGGATTTGACTTGCAATTACATTGTATTAATCTGTTAAAATAAAAAGGAAAGGGATTCATTTTACAAAGGAAGAAACTAGAAGGAGAGAGAAATCAAGAAAGGGAAAAACGGGAGAAGAAAAGGAAAGAAAGAGAGAAAAAAGAAGTGCTGGTTTTGATAATATTTTGATTTCCAGAAAGTGCTATTTCTATTAATGGTTTCGGTGATACTTTCCAATATACAGAATTTGGTGCCACATTTTAATAGTCTTGAAATACAGTGCTAGTTTTGATAATATTTTGATTTTCTTGGATTTTTAGTATGAAAACCAAATTAAGTATTAAATACTGGGAATTAGTTGTTGAAATAACTTATATAAAGGTGGATATGTTATTAGTGACCCTAATTGGTATTATGACATTACACTGATAATAAGACTCCAAGTTCAGTAAATTATTATTTCTATTTCTAATGGTAAGAAAAATGTTTAAAGCGCCTTTGTGAGGAGATATGATATCTTGGGATGAGTGCTTTGGCATTTGAATGTGAGGAGATTATGAGAATATTGAAGTCACGATCGATCTACAACTTGTTGAGTGGAAGAACTTATATATTTTCAAATATTCATAGAGTACTTACACTATTATATTACATGTGATTATGTGAATTATTTGTTTAGTTACATTATTGATACGGAAATGTTCTTGCATTGTGATATATATGGAATTCAAAGATTGTATATGGATTAATTGTGACCTAGAATGTGATACATGTGATATCAGGATCGACTAGAAGAGTACCCATAATTATATATTTCTTATAGTTCATAGAGGGATCTTGGCCATATTCTATCCTACACAGAGTGTCCTGACCTGACATTGGTCTTCACTGTGTACATATAGTTTATAGAAGGGCCTTGGTCGTGTTCTAGAATTGATCTTTGAGATCCACTTTTTCATTCAGGAAGGAGGCCAAAGACCCATGGCGAAAGTGCTTAGCCCGAGGGGGGTATTACAAATTTCAATCAAATGGTACATTTTGGGTGGATTACATGTGATGGGATGAGATGATATTTTACAAAATTATGAGAATGTCTCATTTTTTGGCTATAACTATATGAAGTTATCCTGTGAATTATTAAATGACACGAACTCAATTTTCGATAAATATGTATAAATGAGAAAGTATAAATATTTTCAAAAATTTCACTCACTGGGCTATCAGCTTATATATTTTCCCATGATTTTTCTTATAGGTAGCAATTGGTTCTTGATAGCTTAAAGAGCCTGATGATTTTAGAATTAAAGCTAGACGACATATTGAGCCCCTGTTTGGCCCCCATTATTTGGATTTATAATGGGGGAATGGTATTTCTTTGAAAAATGAATAATTGTAAAAGAAAGAAAAGTTTTCGATTTGCATGTAATTATTTTATTGAAGATTGTGTGGTTGAAAATAGGAGAGAGAAAAATTAAATTAAATTGATGAGTTTTAATGGGAGCCAAACAGTGGATGAGTGATATGAGTCATTTTAATAAAACACGAAATAATTATTTTGGGCCATTGCATTATTTCTTTTTCATAAGTATCTTATTTTGGATAATAATTAGTAGTAACTCGTAGTCAGCTTTGGTGGTAGATCTGACATCTAGTCAACATCTATCATCGATGCAAGTCATATTTTGGATACATTAGGGTGATTCAAGATGAGTTGTGTCATCCGACACCATCAAAATATGATTGTCTTCATATAAAACACGATAATGACATCAAGTCTAAGGACCTATTACACTATTGAACATTAGAAATTTACCACTAACTCTCGAATAGTTATCCATATGAAATCTCTTAATAAAATATCCACGCATCCATTTAAATATTAGCTACTCACAGCATAAGTGAGAAATGTCATACGTGCTGGTTTATCCAAAATATCAATATTTATTTCTTGTTATTACTTACTACTATGGATAATTTTAAATTCAGTCATATGTAATTTGTTTTTCACGGTCACAACTCATTGTGATTAACACATTATCAAAATTTAGATCTATGAACTTTATTAATTTAATTTATCAGAATGATAATTCAATTAAATGATATATTTTCCATAAATAAAATACATTAATCATATTGAAAGTGTCTGTGTATGAGATCGATTGGACCTTATGACATAACATTTACACAACCATTAAGCATATTTTGGACATGTTTATTGGAATTAAATTTGGAAATATTACACTTAAATTAGTTGGAATATGTCCAATAAATTTATTATTAGAAATATCAAAAGTCTCCATATTGAGATTGGTACTTGCTGGCAACTTGAGGGTTCCTCTAAAAGCATTATCTGTAAAGTAGGCTCCATTGAGTCTAGTGTTCTTTAACGAGTGGCTAATTTCTCCCCAAGTTGTGACGTGAGAGATCAAGAATTCTCAAAAAGTGAGGTAGAGTTAGATGGCAATTTGACCAACTAAAAACCGCTTGTTGGAAGTTAGGGATCCATTTTCATAACACAATACTTGCTATTACTTCATTTTCTTTGGCAAATATGAACAAAGACTTGAGGGAGTAAATAAAGCCTCAAAGGAAATGGGCATGTGAATTTTACTTGAAATGGAATTGTTTAAGTGGGGTGAGTTTCGATAGCAAAGACACATCAATATCTCCGCAGAACTTATTCCTTGAGACCTCGATCATTCGGAAGAGATGTTGTGTTCTCTAGACATGATGGAGGTAATTCTACATACATATTTCTACTCCAATCGAGCTCCTCCAGTTTATTAAGTTGACAACACCCTGTTAAATTAATCACTAACGAACCAAAAAAAGATAAGGAAAATTGGGGTTGATTATAAAATTTTTATTAATGAAGTTAGCTTTCCTTCCAATACAAATTGACACTCGGATTCATTTTTATTTGTCCTTCCATATTATTTTAAATTTACTGGTAATGTGAGCAATTATTTTCTTACGGTTTTCTTAACAAATCTAGTCACAACTACCTCTTTTGAGAAATTTATATGTGTGTGCATGCTTCTAGTATGAAAAAATATACATATGAAAAGCACAACCACTTAGCATTTATCACACTTTTTTTTTTTATTTCTTTGTAAAACAAATAAGAAAAAGCTCAATTGAAATAGAATAGAAATAGTGAAATTCAAATCAGAAAATAGAAATAATTGAAGAAAAACACACACAAACAAAGCTAGAAACTTATATATGTCAAAGTTTACCTCATTGGAAGGTGAAAAATTTACCTCATTGGAAAGGATGCCATTGAGTCCACGCCCAAGCAAAGTTTGCATCCACAGATGAAAAGTCCAAAAATGATCCCTCAAGGTACAATCACTTTTGATAACTAGAACAAAAAACTGAATTTTGAATAATAGGTTGCACACTCTCTCTTCGACAAAATGTGAATCAAAGTTAATGCGCAAATTCTATATACGGACTAAGGAAAAAGAATAAATGAAGAAGCTCTAATATAAATCTTTTAGAAATCAAATGCCATGTTGCTCCTTTTTTTTTTTTTTTTTTTTCTTTTTTTTGCTCAACAAAAACATTTAGCTGGGAAACAAATCACCTTTCCATGTATTAATACAAGTACGGAATTCAAAATTATTTCTTACTTTTATGATTGAATATGCACACACGGCCATATTTGCTTCCTACCATGCTGTTATAATTCGCTTCACTGCTTCGTTACTTTCGAATTATCAAATCTAGAAGGAAAAATGACAAAATTGATTAGATAGATAGTAAATATATATTAGTTATAAAAGTTAGTATAGTATATAATGATCTTCATACAGAATTAAAGCAGATACCTTGATTTGGAAAATGGGAATGTTGTCCAGAACACACGGCTTCAAAAATGGATTATATAAACCTCGATGAAAGAAAACCTGCTCACTTTCATCATCAGCAGATGGCAAGACCGATGTTGATCCGGTGCTAGTACAGTCCACAGGTAATGGATGGCCACAAAGATAAGGATTTCCCTGATAACTACCTTCATCAAAAGTCCCAAACTGAAATTTCGCAGGTATCATACCTGTTAAATTGTTATGTGCCACATTGAAGACAGCCAAATTGTATAACTTGATCATACCAGTGGGGATCCTCCCACCTAAGTTGTTACAGGAGAGATCTAAGCTCTCAATCTGACATAAGTTTGAGAATGTTTCTGGAATTGTTCCAGTAAGATAGTTGTGCAACAAGTTGAGTGAGTGGATCTCACTTAAATTTCCAAGGCCATCCAGAATTTAACCATGTAATTTGTTAGAGGAGAGATCAATTCCTGACATGTAATTGAGGATGCTACCTTTGTAAGTATAATAATTTCTCTTTGTCATGAATGTTGCTGTAATTGGCACGTCAATTGATTGGAAATATTCAGTTACTTGGAAAGTCATGTGATAGGCTGTTTTCAACTCAACCTTATCCGTGTAAGATATGAGTGTTATACTATAATACAATAATGGTCCTTCAAACCTTCCAGAATTCTTCATGGTGAAGTTACCTAAGTAGGGCGGGATTTGACCCTAAAGAAAATTAAAAGAAAGGTCTATCATGCTCCGTTGGTCCATCTCACAAAACTGGTGAGCGATTGTGCCTTCAAAATGGTTACCTCCGAGAAGAATAATACTCAGCCTTGATAGATTGCCAATCCAATGAGGGATACGTCCAATGAACTTATTCCGTCTAAGTTCCAATAACTCCAAATAAGAGCTATTATAAAATGCATATGGGAGCTTACCCTCCAATTGGTTATTATTCAGATAGACATGATGCATCCGTGATGGATTGAAGCAAGATGGGACTGAACCACATAACTTGTTCTCAGATAAATCTAAGAAGAAAAGATCGAGATTGCAGATTCCCTCCGGTATTGGACCCTCGAGCTGGTTGTTAGACTGAGAAATTTCAATCAATGCTGTCATATTACCCACTGATGTAGGAATTCTGCCTGACAAACAGTTGTTACTAACGTCTAACAATAAAAGAAGGATGGTAGACAAGCTCTTCGGAATGGCGCCTGAGAACTCATTACTGTCTAGATATAAATATCTCAAGTATTGTAGGTTGATAGATTCTGGAAATATCTGTCATTGCAATTTATTATTCGATAATTTGAGAAAATACGGAGAAAATCATCCCATTACTAATTCCTGCGATATTGTGCCTGACAAGTGATTGTTGGACAAGTCTATGTATTCTATAGATTTGAAGTCACCAAAACTACATGGTACACAACCATCAAACATATTTGTTGATATGTTTAACACAACCAAGTTTGGAAAAATTGAAGTTATATTAGTTGGAACATGTCCATTGAACTTGTTATCAGATACATCAAAAGTCTCCATGTTAGGATTGGTGCTTGTTGGCAACTTGAGAGGTCCTGTAAAAGCATTATCCCTCAGGTATAGTCCCCTAAGTCGTGTGTTGTTCTCCAACAACCAAGTTGGAAAATTACCTCCTATGCTGTTATTTGAGAGATAAAGACTTCTCAAATTGGATTGATAGTAAAGGAAGTTGGGTAGTGATGGACGGCCTCTTGAATTCTGCATACTAACAACTTCTAGCTGAAAATTGGGAACCCAATTTCCCAACTCTTTGTCATTTATTATTTCATTGTTTTCCAAAAATAAAAACTTAAAAGTTTGAATGATTAAAGAATGCCTTGAAAGAAATTGGAATTTGAAAGTTGTTACTTGAAAGGGAGAGATATTCAAGCGATGTGAGTTTCAAAAGTGGAGAGGAGGCGATATTTCCGGTGAATGTATTGTGTGAGAGGGCAACCAATCTAAGAGATGTCATATTTGCAACACATGAAGGAAGTGTTCCTTCGTACTCATTCCAACTAAGATCTAACTCTTGGAGGTTTTTAAGTTTGCACAACCCTGCAAATCAAACGAATACAAGGGAATATAAAGGCTTTGCTTATAAAAGAAAGCATTTTTAATCTGTGAACTTACTTTCACGTAAGAAAGTTTCATTTTTAAAAGTGATTTTTATTTATTTATTGGTGAGACGACAATAAGTTAATTATTTTGAATGTAACTGTTAACATACTTAAAAAATTTAATTACTTTTAGCTATGTATGGTTAGCCAATACTCTTTAAATTATATTAATTATGAAGTCCTAATTGACAAAGTTAAACTTCTTTTGATACAAAAGAAATGGTCTGGTTCATTTTTAGTTTTCACAAATTATTTTCTATACTTAATAGTGAGGTAATCAATATCTATTGTTTTTTGAAAAATTTTATAGTAATTTTGCATCCATTAAAAGAGAATAGTGATATGACCTTGCATGCATTAACCAAAAGTATGATTGAGATGCAAGGAAATTTTTAAAATTGTGAAAATAGAAATAATTGAAGAAACAATTCGTTAATCAGCTTGTCAAGTCATGAAAAACATTGTTCACCAAACAAGCCGTTGACGTTTACCTTGAACGGGAAGGGTGCCATTGAGTCCGCATCTAGACAAAGATAAAATCTTGAGGAAAGTTAGTGTGCTCCAATACTTTGTAGAAAGTTCCAATCCATAGTAGAATTATCCAAGAACAATCCCTCCAGCTGTCTTAAATGTCTCAACTCTTATACATGTAAGCAATGGGAGGTGCATTAGAATTGGAGTTCATATTGTAATTAGTATTATAATTTATGTGACTAGGAATTGTAGGTCCTTTGGCTTACCATAAGATCCAATACTTCCGCTTACATAATTGTACTGAAAATAAAAGTACTTGAGGTAAGAAAATGCCCTCAAAGATTGCACCATGTGGCTAATGTTGGAGACCCTAATGTCATTTACTTTTAGCACTTGGAGACAATGCATACTTTTGATGCCTGAAATGTAGAACTCTCTAGGGTAATATTCAGTATAAGCGTATTGACGTTAATTATTTGGAAAATATAGACTTGAAAAACCTCGTTGACTACCTGTTAGAGTTGTGAAGTTGTCAACCTCATTACCACTTAGATAAAGCTCCTCCAAATTACTCAAAGCACGTAAATCTAGATGGAGGTAGAGAAATAAATATGTACAAGCAAAATGTGAAAATAATGATTGAGAACTCAGCTTCGTTTGACTACAAATAAGAAAAATAATGAGCTCTAAACTACGCAACTAACCTTTAAATTGGATGGTTCCTTTTAGTTCATTGTAAGAGAGATCTAGAAACTTTCGTGATGACAGCCCGTGAAGTGAGGAGAAAATGCTATTATTGAAGTGGTTTAATTGTAAATTAAGGACCTTCAAATATTTTAGACATGTATGTATAGCCAAATCCACAATAAGTTACAATATAATATCTAATAAACAACAAACTACTATTTAGTGAAAGGGAGGGCATGGGAGCAAAATAATATGAATGCTTTTGTTCATACATAATAAGGCACAAGTGAATTAACGAAAGAAAAGGAAACTAAAAATGAATGAGGATAAAGAACGAAATGAGATGATATACTGTAAATGGTACCCAAGCTTCTAAATTTATTTTGAAGTAGGTCGAGCTCCTTCAAATTGATAAAATCATTCAAATCTGTCGGAAAACACAAAAACAAAAATAAATAAATAAATAAAAAATTAAAAAAAATTAAAAGGTCCTATGACCTAAAAACAATATATCAGGTTGCAGGAAAAAAAAAAACTCACTAAGCACTGATAGTATATCATCATCGATTATCCCATCATTATATGCAAAATCAAGAACTTCCAGCTCGGTTAATCCGAAGAGTCTTTCACGACCTACACAATGATTTCTAATAAAAAATAAATATATGTTTCGTTAAAGCTATTCAACATTAAAATGATGCCCAGAGAAAATAATTAAACAAAAAGAAAGGTGTATTCCATAATGAAACACTGAATAATATTATGGCTGATGTTTCATCAAGCTATTAAACATTGAAAAGCAATCACAATGGTCGGGTATCATGAAAATAATATTATTGCTTTTGTGGTAAGGTGTATTCCGATATTAAAGTTGAAAATGTCTTATTTGTTGTATTTTCAAGTACCAAGCATGCCCTTAATTTTTTTCAATTTGAATTACTTGGGTTGATTAGCACTATTAATATCTATCTCAATACTGTTAACATATACATTTAGTAATGGTAAACTTATTAGGAAGGAACAAATGACAAATGTTTTTATGTAATAGGAGAGTAATTTGCATAATTTTGAAGTTCCTATATATGTAGATATTTTGAAGTTCCTCATTACCACTACGGTAAGTAGATTTATCTAAAATGAAACCAAGATATTCTTTTTTCCAAACAACTAAATTAATGATAAAATCTCAAGTTAAGCTTCTGGCTTCTGGCTTTCGTATTTTTTTACTTTTTTTTCATGGACTATTTTTGCATTCATAGAATTAGCGAAAGTTGGAAATCTGTTATCTTCTCTTCACTCCAAAAATTCTTGCACTTATATGCTTTTTCACAAAAAATGTTTGACTGTTACTGTATTTTAAAATTATTTACTCCCTCTGCTTTTTCTCATAATACAGTAATAAGGTTAAATTGGTTGTTTGATCTGCACTTCTAATAGAGAAAATTAAAGGTTTAGGAAAATTGCTTATCTTATACGGCAACCAAAAAAAAAAAAAAAGTTTAATTATAATGACTTGATTTATTTTCTAAGGGTTGATTCTTCGATAGTTACATGATCTACGAAATAACTACCAGAATATGAAGTTTATTGAACTTACTATTGCTGTAATTTTTTTTTCAGAGCTTGAGTGAAGAAAGTTGACTAAGAGATGACAAAATTTTGCGATCAAATGAATTGCCATCCAAATAAAGGGCCTCCAAATTTCTCGACATCGACAATCTATCAAAACCTACAACAAAGTTCAACATATCTGTAATATCACTCAAACAAAATAGGAATGAAAAAAATGAATCTACCTAATTAAAGAGAGATGGCATCATACCTTCATTCTCAATCCAACCAACCAATTTATTACTCCACAAAGAGAGATTTCTGAGCTCTTGTAAGGGAAGAAATAGAGAGGCATTAAAATACCAATCTTCAAATTTCCGATCCCTAGCGCCATCAAGATTAATTTGGATTACTCGTTTAATTGTGTTGCTACATTCAACCCCTTGCCATTGACAACAATCAGTTCCAATCTCATTAACCACCCATGAAGGTAGCAATTTTTCATCTGGAAAGTTTATATTTTCTTTGAGGTGCAAAAGAGCAATCCTCTATTCCTCCCAACACCCTAAACAATACCATCCATTTAGTAGTGAAAGCATCATCATCACTAACATTACCCGTAACTTTATTCCCATCTTTCTTAATTATGAACACACTAATGGTGGCCTATCTGAGTTATTAGCAACCCTGTAAAATTTCTTATATATGTTGCTTGGTGGATTTTTAGCTTTGGTAGCATCCCTTTTTAAAGGGGAAACTTGATGTACAGTTGATTGACTGCAAACTAACGGGAAATTTCTTATAAAAATATCGTCCCTAAGTCATTGTCCAAACTCCAGGAAATTTCTTCTAATTTCCTGATAAAAAATAAGACGTGTATATTTTTTTTTCTTCTTGGTCCTTTTTTTTTTTTTTTGGGGGTAAGAAATTAAGATTCATCAATCAATTCTTGACTAATTAATGGCGAAATGAATTCTACCATATGTTTCCTATCAGTAATGTCTCAAGCTAAGGGACCACCAGAGGAAAATGGTGCAAACTAAAATGAGGAGACTTTGACCTGGGACTAAAATGTTTAATACGTGGGAGACTTTGACAAAAGCAACTCAGTTTCATTCTAGTGGTACAAACAATGAATTATTAAAATTTTAATCCATTACTTTTTTCCCTGTTAGCTCTTTAATCAGTCCCAAATGCAGTCAAAAGATGTTTAAATAAAAAAAAAAAAAAACAGTAAGCTTCCTCCCCTCACCAAATGCCGTTAACAAAATACTGAAAAGACGGTGCCTAAAACATTTTTTGCTCAATGCTGAGGGGTTAATTTAGAAGATAACGAATGTTTTTGGGAAGGTTCATCAGTTATCGACTGTTTCTCACGATATAGTATGGGTAGCTATATGCTATTCTCCAAGGAAGCTTCTCAGAATGGCTGGATTGCATCATAAAAATGAACACCAAATGGGTAAAAAATAAAAAAATAAAAAAGTATACCTTGCCTTGTACAGCCATTAATACAATGTTTCAAGAAAAAAAATTTGTTATTGCATCTTCCTTGAGCAAAGTAATCAGCGAAAAACGAAATCGAGAAAATAAACTCTTTAATCATCTTAAAGCACAACTAGAAAAGATACCAGCAGGAAAGAATAGTCCCTCCTTCCGCTCCTGAATTCGTCATTTAGTGGTAACGAGTTTAGTTTGCCATTTAATTATCCATTCCCAGGACAAGGAGCAACTAACTACTCTCATAGCTGCCACTACCAATTGGGGATGAGCATTTACAACAACATTTTTTTTCCTAGTTTATAACTGTACAAATTTATAACTAAACATAATGTGCATTTATAGTTTTATCTTTTTCTTCGTCAGCACTGTTAACAAAAATGCTTAAGTAATCCATAGTTGATGCACTAATATTAAGATATATAAATTCTTGATTTTTTAGAATCAAATAAATGGTTGATTGACTGTTGAAAGAAAAAGACACAATTTTTATACATTCAAGACATTGGCCATGGACCACATTTAGCAAAGTTGTGCAAATTGAAGAAATTTCCACAATCCTCCCTACCTATCAAGGACTACATTTGTCTACAACTACAACTTTTCCACTATGAGAAGAACTTTCATTTGTTCGTTTTAAGAGTAGCAAACGTTTGTTTCTGCTTTCTATCCCAACCTGTTGGTATGACGACATGAGATGCAAAACTTAACACTTATATCTATTTCATGAAAATATGGTTCTATGAAGTTGTAATGTTGTGTAATAATGATGGTTACTACTACAATACGAAAAAAAACTCTCAAAGTACACAAAATCAACTCAATTCTTCGACTTCACCACCGATATGTTCTATGATGTTGAGCTCAGATTTTAGTCACAACGGATCAAAGCATCATCAAATTCCAAGGGAATGGCAATGGATTAAAAAATAAATAAATAAATAATAATAATAATAATAATAATAAATTGGAGGTAGTGAAGAATTCTTGATGGAGAAAAAGTCTCACCCCTTAGTTACTCTTTCTTCTCTCTTGTTTGCTGACTCTAAATGAAACCAAGTGGCAAAACTTACAATTAAAAGATCAAGACATTTGAAATCGAAATTTAAACATTATGCTATGATAAAGGGACAAGTCTAGCATAGAGAATTGATCACAAAACTAAATCTAACTGTTGAATTGAATTTAATCTACGGTCCACAATTCTCCTACACTAGCACAATCTCACAAACTCTCTAGTCCAATTCACATGTGCCATGTGGTTAAATAATCCACTTCACGGTTCATTGTTTCCCCTTATGGCAAAACTTTCTATCCATGCCTTGTGGTTCATTGTTTTCTCTTTTATATGATGTCGTCAATGCTATAAACAGGTTTAATTTGGAGGAAAACATGTCATTTATAACTTTGTCACTAATGCTTTGCAAAACAGGAGCGGATCCACATGGATCAAATGACCCCACAAAATTTTTGGATTTTTTTTACTACTTACCTGCCCAATTAGCCCAATTAACCCAATTACCATCTGGTAGCCTACAACACAAACCCGATTTCCATTTACCCAACTAAACATATGTGACCAGTGACTTTTAATCTTCCCACTTCTCAACCTCAAAATCTAACTCAAAAGGTGAAAATTTCCCTCAAGCTTATAAACTGACCACTAGCCCCTTCCACAACCGATATGGGATACCCTCAAAATTCTCCCCCTCATACTGCGGGCCATGGGTAAGAATAAACCCATCTCCCCCTCACACAACAGGCCATGGGTGAGACCAAACCCGTTTCCCTCTCACACAAATCCGTATCTCTCATGGACTGCTGGGCCTGAGACTTGTTGATAACTTGAGCTCTGATACAAGTGTTGGGTGGTCTTGGGCCTTTTCAGCCCCAAAAGCTAGCTTAAGAGGTAAAACCTTCACTTGCATTTATAAACAGAAAACCAACCCCTTCCACAATCGATGTGAGACAACCTCAACAAAATGACTACATAAAATTTTTGGATTTTTTTTTAACTATTTACTTACCCAGATAACCAAATTACTATTTGGTAGCCTACAAGTCAAACCTAATTCCATTTACCCAACTAAACATATGTGAGTAGTGACTTCTAATCTTCCCACTTCTCCTCTTTTCCTGTCTTCTCTTCCTCCATCCTTGCTATTGCTAATGGTTATTGTCGAAGCAGAACAACCGAAGCGGTAGGTAAATTAATATGTGCTATTGGCATTTGGTAGTTGGTATGTTTTTCTTTGGTTATGTGGCTTTTGAGGAAGAGTAGTAACACAAGACAAGTAGATGTTAGATGTAGAATAGCCTTCCAATTCTGTCATTCTGATCTCTGATTATTTTTTATTATTATTTTTTTTATAATTTTTAAGTCTCTGTAAATGTGAAATATTAAATGGTTGTGATGTTACAGTGTAGAATGGAAGATTAAAAGGTTTCCTTATTTCTATTTAGATGCTTTTATTTTACATCTTGTATAAAAAAAACCGTGTGATGAAGAAATGGTTGAAAAGTTAGAAGAAAATTAATGCCCAATTGTAAAACTGATTTTAATGGTTGAAGATTGAAAATATTGGAACTCAATGGCTGAAATTGAGGAATTGTGAAAGCATAGACTGAATTTTTACTGAAAATATTGGGATTTTTTTACAATTTCATATGTCTAATAGTCCAATATTAGAAATTGAGAACAATCAGTTGAAGACGCGTAAGTTATAGTTGTAGTAGTATATTGACTTATTTTTGTTAATGATATGTTATTTT